>NW_006776684.1:1186463-1271769 GCF_000442215.2 Lipotes vexillifer
CACTCCTGTGGCAGAAGAACAGGGACCAGTCTGGCCTGAAAGATCTCTTCCTTTAAGGCTTTCATGGTGGCCAGGAATGGAGCCGCAGGACCGTGTTTTTTCTTGTGTCTCATTGAACAAAGGGCAGTCCTTTTCATTTGCTTTCCAAAGCAGATTCCAGGGGATCTTTCTTTTCGTGGTTGGGATCAGTTGGCTTCCACATGTGCCTAAAGAAAGGAGGAGGGGATGGAGAAGACAGAGAGGGATGGAGGTGAAGGGAACTGTGAGGGCAGTCCTGTTCTCAGAGATCTCTGAAACTGAGAGTGACATCAATTGCAATGTACCAGACAATGTGCAGTGCCTCACATAATCCTTTTCTACTTTATTATCCTATTAAAATGTGAGAAATTTCAAAGAAAAGGATCTGCTGCTACTCCACTTCTAACCCAGTATTACAGCTCCGGTATCATTGCCAAATTCCAGAGAAGAATCCTAACATTGGGATGATGCCACCATCTGAGTCTTTTTGTCAGGTCTTACTTGGCTCTGGTGAGAACCTCAACATTACGCCTTGGCTTCATCTCCCCGTTTCTTTCCCTGCCTATAGCTCAGTGACCAGCTACCTGCACACACAGCTGAAAAACGCAATGGCAGATCATGTGGAAGACTGGAGAATTACAAAAAGAAGCAGGCTTCATTCCAAGCTGTTTCATTTTCTTCTGCCTTGTCTTTTCAAAAACACTTATTTTATTTTTTCTCACTCAACTCCTATAAAAAGAAATATCGCTAGCCACTCACAGAGGCCAGCATCCCAATTCAAGGGGATTGGATTACCGAAGGCTTTGCAGAACAATTGCCAGACAAAAAGGTAGTCGGTGAATTCCAAGGAAATTAAATACTTTTATCTTGAAAAACACAAGCTCACAATCAGGCTTCAAAGGAACATAAATACACCACCAGGCTGTGAAAATCAGGGTCCCCTTTCAAGGATGGAAAAGAGGCCGGTGGCATTGACTCACAAAATCCTTAGAGAGCAGGAAGTTTGCTGTCTGGCACGGCGGGAATGAAAGTGTAAGACATCTTAGCAAGAGCGGGGGCGAGTGATGAGGGGGGTCGGGGGAATCGTGGGGACGTTTTTCCTTTCTCTTTCTTCCCTGGGGGCTCAGCTCTATTATCCTGGTTCTCTGGTTTCTCTGGAGAGGGCCAAGACTGGAAACCTGACTATGGGAGTTGAGATAGTGTCTCGAAGTGATGCTTGCCGAGGAAGCCTCTTCCTAATCAAATCAGATTGACTCTGCTAAGAGACGGGGAAACTCCGGGGGAGGGGGTGCCAGAAAGCACGATCGGGAACAGAGGTGAACCATGGCCCAGTGTGTCTGCGTCAAAGGAGGTCAGCAGTTACAAAGACCACAGCCCCACTGTGTCTGCAAAGTGAGCCAAGATTAAGTCAATGGATCATCGATCCAGACATTTGCTGTAATGTTCCCAAGGAGAGAAGGGGATTTTATAAGTGGAACTAATAGCCCGTACATAGGTCTCACTTCCCCAGTCACTGGGGGTGAGGGTGGCGTGGTCCTAGGAATGAACTCAGTCACAGGGCGCCAGGTTGAGGTCTGTTATCACACCCCTTGGTTATCACACCCCTTGCAGCATGAGGGACCATGGGGACCCCGAGTTCTGGGGAGAAGTGATATGGGGGTAGGGATACGGGCTCAGGCTCTGGCTTCCATTTGGATCTGGCACTTCCCCTCGCCAGCCGTGGAGCCCTGGGCAAGTTACCTGACTCCAGTACCTTGGTTTCCTGGTCAGGAACATGGAGGTAAGGGTAGTGCCAATTTCACAGGGCAACTGTTAGGACTGAATTAAAATGTTTAGCCTGGTAAGCTGACTCATAGTAAATATTCATAAAGGTCAGCTTTATTTTTATAAACATTAGCTGGGCGGTCAGATTTATCTAGATTTCACATCTGAGCTCTGAAGAATTGGGCAAATTCTTGAAGTTCTCTGAATTTCCATTTCTTTAATTGTAAAATGCCAACCGTGGACTTTCTCTATAGTATTTTTCATGATAATTGAATGAGATAGAGAATTTTTTTTTTTTAAATGAGGTGCTTGAGCTCATATTTTGATAAATTGTAAAGTACCTCTCCCGTAACTTGTGTTTCGATAAATTGCAATATTTATCAGATGCCTCTACCATCCCTCTCCTAGTCTGCGTTCCTTCCTCTACCCTTCTGCCATCACCGTCTCCAGAATCTGCTAGGTCTAGTCAACAGATGTCACGGTCAATGCAAGAAGAAACGGCAAACTTAGTATTTCACAGTCCTCAGCAGTGCGAACATGACGATTCGCTTTATATTTTCTGGGAAGGTCATACGGGTTGGCTCACGTGTGGGCACGTGAAGTTGCTGTTTACAACAAATAAGTCCATGGAGATGGGACCACTTAATGTATTTGCATGGATGTAGGTGAATGTAGCTCTGAATTAGGAAGTGCTGGAAAGTCAAAATGGTCAAAGAATCCATGTTTTTGTCAAATACGTTCAATGTGGAAGATTGCACCAAGCTTCAGCACCTAGCATAGTGTTCAGCTCAACGGGAGCTTTCTTGAGAAAGATGTGTTGACCAAAGTCAAAGACTAAATACACTGTGCCTTGACGGGATTGTGGTATAATGGTCTCTCCTCCCTCTGCACCTGCTCTGTGGCCCCTGTGGTTCTGCCTCTTTGCTTCCCAGGCTCCCATTCAGAATGAGCTTTCCTGCATCACAGTTACAAATTTCCACAGTGCCATCTGGAGATATGAATGGGTTTTAAGGGCTGGGACATACGTGCACCTGAATCCAAGAAGCGATTATTTGCCAGTCAGAACGGAAGACAGAGCAGGTGGGTGGGAGGGTGGAGATTCAAATCTACTCAGAGATTCTCCCTTCCAGGTGGCCATTCTAGTTTCTAGAGACAATGTTCTTCATTTGCATTTGTCAACTATCATTTGTATTTGTGGGCAATCTGTGAGTGATGCACCACAGCTGGTCTTCAACCAACCAGGAGTTTGTGGGGAGAGTTTGATTCCATTTCAGTTAATACAGTCTTATGGCTGAGGCCTAGCTGAGGCTCAGAGACTCAAGTGTCAGGAGAAAATCTCAGTTTCAACGCCATCTCTCTGGATGGCTTCTGTGAGGTCCCGTCTGAAGAAGGGAAGGGGGAGTGATGAGATGACTCCCCTGCAGGTGTGGAGGGCCTTGGGGTCAGCCTGGAGGGAGTCCACAAGACAGGCTCCTCTGAGTGAGGGCTCTGAGCTGGGGAAGGCATTTGACTTCTAGGAGAATGACTAACGACAGCGTTAACGGAACTGCTGCTGCCTCCTAACTGCGCTTCCCGCTCCCTGCTCCATCTGTTTCTCAACTCCGACTCTGCCAGCAATCTATTCTTGCTTCCACTTTCCAGTAAGTTCCTAAAGGCACCAATGGTATACAAGCCCCGCTCCTAGGAGGAGGGGGCCACTCAGCCAGGCGTCAGCACGCTGGAGCCAACACCCGTGATTAACATGCTGGCCCTGAAACGCGAGAAGCTGGGAAAGAGAGGCTGTGGGGTGTTTCAGTGACTCATGGTTTCTACCAGCATCCTGTTCAAACCTGAGCTCCTCAAAGAAGCTTTCCCTGATCTGATCAAGATTATCCCAGCACAGATCACCTGTCCATTTATAACCCTACCCCATCCCCCACACGCCTGCCCGCGACCGCGTGTGGTCAAGTCCATGCTGTGGATCGCCCACATCATGTTCAGTCCCACTCTGGCCAGCCGCAGAGTGCAGTCTATGCCACCAGGCTGGGAGCACTGAACGAGGGCTGGCCCACTTTATGATTATTTTAAACAACATTTAATTAGGAATGAATACATATCACAGTATGTATCCAAAGCTTTTGAGAATTCATGGTTCTACGCCTGGGATGTCCTTATCCTCTTTCTGTCAGCTCATTTTTTCAACAAACATTTATTGGGCTCTTATGATGGGCCACGGGTTATAGAATTGAACAAGACATGGCTCTTCCTCTCAAGGGAATCACAGTCTAATGGGAAATCCAGATATATAACGTTAAACTTATTATTATTTTATGCAATATTAAAGTGGCATATGTTGTATCAGAAAGCATCTCTGATCAGAGAGATCACTCAGGCAACGAGGTGGACGGAAGAGTTGAGGAGGACACAGCTACGAGCAGGGAAATCATTTTGGAGATGCTGCCAAAGTCCAAGCAAGAGATGGTGGGGCCTTGAGCTAGGGAAGTGGTAGCAGAGAGAGAGAGAGAGAGAAGGTAAGAAACTGAAAAGTATTTGGGAGGTAAAATCAGCAGGACAGTGCACGGAGGAGAGATAAGAGGCCAAATGCAGGGAAACGGGAGAATATGCCTCAGAGCAGGCAAAGGCGATTGAGAAGATTGGTGGAGAGCAGAGAGCAATGGCTTCATAAAAAGCCAAGAAGGGGGAGTTCCCTGGTGGTTCAGTGGTTAGGATTCGGCGCTTTCACTGCCGTGGCCTGGATTCAATCCCTGGTGGGGGAACTGAGATCCCACAAGCCTCGCAGCGTGGACAAAAAAAAAACAAAACAAATGCCAAGAAGGGGTTGTGGTTGACAGTGTCAGGTGTTACCAGAGGTCACTTAAGATTGGGACTGGAAATTTTCCGATAGGTTAGAAACAAAATGTTCGTTGGTAACCTCAGTGAGCTTGGTTTTAGTGGTACAAGACAAAATTTCATGGGATGACAAGTGAATATCGGGAGAATAATAGTGAATTCAGACGCAATCATTTTCTCTAGATACCATAGACAGACCACCTAGCACCTAAAAGATTTTCAAGTGTTCAAAATTATGTTTGAGATCTGAAAAAAATTATCAGCTTCAAAATGCAAAAAGAAAACTGCTAAATCAAATTAAGACGTGTGATTAACTATCTCCAAAATGTAACATTGTTTCGACTTCATTAATTTTTAAATTTAATATTCATAAAAACCTCATTACATTTAGAAACTTTTTTTTTTTTTTTTTTTTGCGGTACGCGGGCCTCTCACTGTTGTGGCCTCTCCCGTTGCAGAGCACAGGCTCCGGACGCTCAGGCCCCACGGCCATGGCTCGCGGGCCCAGACGCTCCCTGGCATGTGGGATCCTCCCAGACCGGGGCACGAACCCGTGTCCCCTGCATCGGCAGGCGGACTCTCAACCACTGTGCCACTAGTGAAGCCCTAGAAACAATTTTTTTTGGTTTGATTTTTCTCCTTTTGCAAACATTCTCTTGTATGAACAACGACTGCTAAGAAATCACAGCCAATTATACATTAACTGTTGCTTGCCACTCTGTCACATCAGAAGCAAAATTTTTAAAATGCATTTAACATAAGATGTGGGTGCATTTTCTCCTACTTGCTTTCATGTGGGACGGGTCTCCAAATGTAAGCCTTTTAAGGACTGTCTTAACATAGTTCTGATATAGACAGTTTCAAAAATCTTGCCTAGGGAAGGAAGGAAAGAGAGGGGTATTCACTAGACAGAGCTGGAGGGAGAATGATTTTGTATTTTTCGTTAAGAAGGGAAAGACATGAGTGTGTGTGTGCACTGACGGAAAGAGTCATAGGGAGGAAAAGGTTGGGGAGGGCTGGGATGGTGACTGAGGGCGACAGGGAAACACTACAGTCCAGATGGCAGAATTGGACTCGAGGAGGGGAGAACACCTCTGCAGAAACACGAGGGGAGGTTGAAGCCCTTCAAGAGGATCCTAGTCTTTTTCTACATCAGGCAGAGCTATCCCAAGGTGACAGGAAAGTCTTGTGGTACCTCACCAGTCACTTGGAGCTCTGTTTACCTGAACAGGTGGGCATCTTTGGTATCACAGTCATCACTTCCCCTTCACTGGGGAGCCCTTTCTCTACATGGGCTGGCTGGAGAAACTAGTTTGTCCATGATGCTCAGATGCACGTCCCAATACCCGGTTCTCACCACCCCTGAAGCTGTGGCTGGACACCCCAGCTATGTCCTTGGTGCGTTCCCCCTTAAGTGTCCCTTTTGTCCCCAGATGTTCCTATGGTTAAAAACCTTCTGCCCAAATGGTCCCAGGTTAGGGGGGCAGGTGATCAAATGAAGCCCAAGCACCTTCCTCTTGGAGGGTAGAAATCTACTCCAAACGCTGTGTGCCTTCCCTTGGAACTGAGTTTTTAAGTCATCTCCTCTTTCTGATTATTCACAATAGAGGATGTTTACTCACGCAGGTACCCAAGAGTTGGCTGTGTGGACCTGCAGACCAGAGTATACAATCCACTGGGTACATTCATGATGTAAGCCCTTGGAGCCATGGTAGCAGATTACTGGTGTAGGCAGGCAATGTGCCGAGCTGCGTTATTTTAAAAACAAAACAAAACAAACGATCAACAGACAGCCATTTGAGTCTTTGTGAGAGAAAACCCAAGGAATCGTAAAATGGCTAGGTAGAGCCATTTTTCTAGCTTTCCAAAGTGTAGGAAACAGTGTCAGATTTCTGCTTCTGATCCATGGCTCATCTCAGTGTTGTATGAAGCTGGCTTTCCCTGACACCGACATAGCTCTGTGTCCCATGAAGGCACTGCTGGTTGAACAAACACTCAAGTGTGCAGGCATTCCAACAGCACAGGACATAAGCTACCCTCTTGGCATTTTTCAGGATAAAAGATGCTTTTTGATTTATGATTGTGGCTCCTCTTGAATCAGGGTTTCATATGTTTCTGACACTCCCCTGATATTTGGGTTTCTCTAGTACCAAAAAAAGCATCCAATTACATAGCTAACTCAGTGTTGGACACAGCCATATAATTCCAGAAATATCTATTGAATATATATGAAATGCCAGGTATCGTGCTCGGCAATGAGGTTACAACCAGAAACTGCCTAACTTCAAGGAACCTAGCCATACACAACGCTTCCCAAAATACCAATTTGCAAACAAATTTTAGGCCTGGCTGGAAAAGAATCACTTGTGAAATGCATTTAAAAATACAGATTCCTGGGCCCCATCTCCAGAGATAGAGATTCAATATGTCTGGGGTGAGGGTTAGGAATCCGTACCTTTAATGAGCTTCCCAGGTGGTTCTGATGGCAGCCAGGTTCGGGAACCATCTGGGATAAAACGTTTTACTTTCCAAGTAAGTCTATTAGTAACACGTTGACACAATTACGTAAATGTAACTTTCCATCCATAGTTTGGTTACGACAGTTGCTTTATATCAAGCAAACACAATACTAGGAAGATTGATGAAATTTTTATGGAACTGCTAGAATTTACTGGTATTTTGCTATCATGTCTCTATATGCTAAATCAAAATTTTCCTTAGCCCTTTTCTAAAAATGACTGACCCTCCCACCCCAGAAAGCTTCTCACCAGTCTCCTTCACTTGCATCTAGAACCCTTTCCCCTCTTCTACTCCAGCTATGCTGCATTTTTGGTTCCAAAGAATAATTATATCTCAAGGAACATGTGTGTAAAATGTCTACAAGACTCAAGTTCTGGTCATTCAGCATTTTTGGTAGAATGATTATGTCTCCCAGCTCTTTTACGCTATTTTTTGTTTGTTCTCACTTTCTTACAGGACTGGGAATGGAGAATATTGGTGGAATCTTTGTGGTTCTTATTTGTGGCTTAATCGTGGCCATTTTTATGGCTATGTTGGAGTTTTTATGGACTCTCCGACACTCAGAAGCGACTGAGGTAAACCTTCTAAGGGGTATGACCTATAGTATTGGCAAGCAGGGCCAAGTTCACAGGCTCACACAGGGACAAAGGTCATTTCAGACAGAACTTGTGAAATCCCACAGGAGGGTGGGGCACCCATGGAACAGCAGCACAGCGGAAAGAATCCCAGTTCCGAGGGCAGGAGCTCAGGGTTCAGGCTTCATCACTTACTAATTATGCAGCCACAGAAAGGGCACATAACCTCTCTGGGCTTCAGATTCTTCTCTGAAACAGCCCAGTAAGTAAATCTGTGAAAAATGTTTTATGAACAACGAAGACTTACACAACTATTGTTTAAGATGTAGTGTTATAAGGGAAAACAGGCGAAAGTACCAGGTTACTAATGGAAACGATGGCTTTGGTTCTTCCATCTTAAGTATGTTTTTGCCTTGCAGGTAAAGCTGTTTAGAGATATCCCAATTCACGAGAGCTCCTAATGACATCTTCCTTCTCAGGGATTTTGAATAAGTTTAATTCCCAAACCTGTGGCTTAGAAACTGGGTTAATATAAACTTCACACAGATGGAAGAGTCTGAAAGAAGGAAGATGACTTTACCCCATTCCAGGGCACAAATCATTACACGCTACTTGCATTGTTTGGTTTTTGAAATATATTGGCCTCTATCTCAAATCTCCCAACTCCTGATCGTCCTAAAATCTCCTTCCCTAATTGACAGCTCCTACCAGCAGATAACAGTACAGAAGAGTACAGCACCCCTATAAACCTATGTGGTCCAGCCTCATGTAGGGCCTCCATTCAACACCGATGACCAGTCTTTTCCTTTTCTGTGCTCAGCCTCTTTCCCACTTCCCAGTAGGACTTCCAAGCCATCACCCACTCCTCACATCCCTTTGCTCCTCCATGATTAATTTTACCTCCTGCCTCACCCGGAACTCAGGAGTGACCAGCCACAAATTAAAACGCCCACCTAAAAATTTACCCACAACTGGAGCCACCCCCAGGGCTTCTGCAGATGTTCTGGTCATCCCTCCATCTCTGCCTTGTTCTCACCTTTCCTCAGCTCCTCTAGGATTATCCTTTTTCTCCCCTTTACTTTTGTTTTTTGCCTGCTCTCTCCCCCAAGTCCAAAACTATGCTCATGTTTATTCCATATTTTCAAATAATAGGCATGTTGCTGTAGCTCTTGCCCTACCCCTCCTCTTGCAAGCCCAGGTGATCCGACTGCCTCTCTCTCCATGTGCTCGCCTCCCATTCGGGCCTCACTCCACAGCAGCTGGCTTCTCCCCACCCCTTCCCTGAAAGGTCATGGCTGAGAGGTCTGACCCCTCCCAATGAACAAAACCAAAAGAGAACCCACTGGGCCTTATTGGACCTCAGTGTGGCCCTCGATGAAGTGGATCGCTCCTTCCAGAACTCTCTCCTCCCTTGCCTTGCCTGCTCCAAGTTCTCTTGGTTTCCCTCCTCCTTCCCTCTCCAGTGTTACTGGCTTTCTCCTTCTGTCCACCCCTTAAATGGCGGTGCTCTTACCTCTTCCTAAGACCTCGTTCAGGTGTTCCTGTCCCTGTGAAACCTTCCGCAGTTCTCCTGCCTTCTTCCCTGGACCAGAAAGTTGCTCGTTCCTCCTCCTTTCCACCACCCCTGTAACCAGCACATAGAGCACCTACAAACTGTGTGGCAATTATTTTCGTATCAGCCTGGCTACTAGACATTGCACTGCCTGAAAGTAAGGACTGAGTTCTTTGTGTCTGTATTTCCACTGCAAAGCACAGTGTTTGATACTTAGGTGACAGTCAATAGGTATCAATATATGTCTTTATGTTCTCGTCACATATAATAGATTAGGCAGGTGGTGGTGTTTTTGTTGTAATTATTATTAGAAGCACAGAGAAGTTAAGTGACTTGACTACAGTTTCTGCTATTCACTAACAACCTTGGGTCTACAATCCGGGTCTCAAGTCCTAACTCAGGCCGTGTTCCATTAGGGGATTCTACTTCTCTGTAGCTGCTTCAGGTAGAGGATCTGTGCACGCTGGGTTATTCTCCCAAGAGCTCGCCAGTGGTCTAGATGTACCTTGAAAAATTCAGTGAGGAGTTCAAGCTCTCCCAACATCTAGAAAGAAGAGTAAAGACTATGGTAGAACAACTGTCCTGTTGATAGAACGGGAAGACTGGAAGAAAGAACATGAAGGAACAGAAAGCTTCCTCTCCCATCCTAATGGGAGAAAGTGTCTTTTCCAGCACAGAGTAGAGAAGAAAGCAGAGCATGCATGTGCTCTGCAGTATGTAGGTTTAGGTTCAAATTCTGGGTCAGCTACTTGTTAGTCGAGTAATTTCTGGCAAGGTATCTAACTTCTCTGAGCCTCCATTTCCACATCTGTGAAATGGGTATAACGGTAGTAGTTGTGGTACAGGTTCAAGATTCTTCATCCACAATTCTGAAACCTCAAAAGCTCAAAAAGTTCCAAGCTTTTTGTAAGTTTGATGCCAATGCTTTTGGTGACAAACCTTGACTTGGACTTGTATGAGGCTAATGTTTATGGTCTTTAACTCACTTGGTGTGAATGTATATTCATTTTGCTACAGAAATATTAATGTGTTTGAATATAGGGTCTTCCCCAGAGCCCACTGGAAGTGATACATAATATACTTTATGTGCATTGTATTACCTTGTCAAAATTCAAAATATTTTGAAACACAGCTGGACCCAAGAGTTTCTTATCAGGAGATGGCAGAGCTGCAGGAGTAGATTGCCTTGTTTTTGTTATTATAGTTATTGTTAGAACGCAGCCTTTCCAGCCATAACCAGCTGATTAAAGGAAATGAGACTCTTTGGCCTGAGAACAGAATGTTCATGGAGACATGGTTGTTTTTTCACAAGCTTGAAAGACTGACATGTGGTAAAGGGATTATTTATTTAGTCGGCTTCAAGGTCCAAATTTAACTGGGATGGATGGATGAAAAGTTCAGGGAGAGGAATTAAGTCAGTAGAAGGAAGCAACGCTTAAGGGTAATGTGCAAAACTGGTAGGGGCACCTTCCCAACGTGGTGAGATCAGTGTCTTTGAAGCTGTTCAAAGACGAGACGACCAGCTGGCGGGATGGTGTGGAGGATGTTTGAGTATTAAAGAGCGGGTGGAAGTGAGGAGGTGGATTGAAAGGCCTTCAAACATATAAGATGATATAATTGTGAAACTGCACCCTAATCGCGCACCCGAATGAGCCCACAGGGGACCCTCGGGGGCTGGTCCTGAGAGGTCGGGCTGTGACCTCCTCGTGTCCTCCAGGTGTCCGTCTGCCAGGAGATGGTGAGCGAGCTGCGCAGCATCATCCTGTGTCAGGACAGCGTCCACCCGCGCCGGCGGCGCGCCGGGCTACCGCCGCCGCAGCCTCCCATCCCCGAGGAGCAGCGCCGGCCCCGGGGCACCGTGACCCTCAGCAACGGCAAGCTGTGCGGGGCCGGGGAGCCTGACCAGCTGGCGCAGAGACTGGCCCAGGAGGCCGCCCTGGTGGCCCGCGGCTGCACGCACATACGCGTGTGCCCCGAGTGCCGCCGCTTCCAGGGCCTGCGGACGCGGCCGTCGCCGGCGCGCAGCGAGGAAAGCCTGGAGTGGGAGAAGACCACCAACAGCAGCGAGCCCGAGTAGCCCCGCCGCCAAGGATGCTCGGCTCCCCGGCCCGCTGCGGAGGCGGGATGCGCTGAGCCCGCCATGCTGCCGGTGGGGCCCCCGGACTTGTACAGCGTCCACCCTTCTCTCCAGATCTTGGATCCAGTAACTTTACAAAACGATCAAAGAGCCTGACGCCCCAGCCGGAGACGGCGACCTGGTCCGGGGAGCTGGGCCCACCCAGAGACGTTGAGCCCGAGTGGCAGGGGACGCTCTCCCACCTGGCCACAAGCCCCCTCTTCCCGCAGCGGGCCTTTCCCTCCCCACAAAACTAAAGAGTCGGGGTGGGAGGGGCCCCTGCCCAGACCGTCTGATGAATTGGTGGCATCATCAGAGGAATATCCCCCTAGGAAGGGGCCATTGTACCCTGGGTCTAGTTCTTACAGGAAAAAAAAAAAAAAAAAAAAAATTAAACTCAACAGGGAAGTTTTTCTTTTCTGGATTTGTATATTTTTGTTAATGTTCTTTTCTTTTGTTTTCTCTGTTTCTCTCCTTCCCTCCTTTTCTTCTTTGTTGTCTCAATTCTATTCCTTTGTTTCGTTTTCTTGGAGGGGGAGGCTGGGTTAGGGAATTGAAGTCACAATAATCCCTGTTACCATTTTCCTAAATTTTAGGATATGAGGCAGCCAGTGCATCAGACTCCAGGCGCTGAACTCTCCTTTCTGTGTGGTGACCGGGGCCACAGGGCATGTAGGAGAAGGTGAATTAGGTGGAGAAATGTCCAGTAATTTTTTAAATGCCAAAACCCAATTAACTCATAGTTTACTGAGAGACCTTGAAATGCCTGGGATTTCAGAGGTTAATTTGTCCTTTCTTTCTCTCTCTTTTCGACTTTCACTATGATCGGGTTTGATTTGGTCTTTGGTGAATGTGATCTCTGAGGAAGAGAGATAGCCGAGGAGAATAGAAGGCACACAGTATCCCAGGCCCTTGTTTAAGGAGCAGAGGGCAGAGAGCAGAGAGCAAATTTCCCCAACAGTGGCCTTGGCTTCGGCAGGAACGTGCTGTCTTCAGGTGGGGAAGGATGGGGCCGCCCTGCTGGTCTGGTGCATACTTTGTCAACTGCACCTCTTTTTAATCAAACTCAGTAGCTGCCTATGAAGCCAGATCCCCAAGGCTATCATGGATTGGGTGATTTCTTGCTACAAGATGTGAGACCTCGGTGCAATTGTGTGTGTGTGTGTGTGTGTGTGTGTGTGTGTGTGTGTGTTTATTATATGGGAAGATCTTAAGTAATCAAGAATTTGCCAGGTTCCTGGGAGAGAGGTAGGGTCTTGTAGTCAGTACACAGGCCTGGGAACTAGGGACTCTTGAGTCCTCACCTAAGCATGGGCAGTAGTCCACCTTGTATGACTTTACATGAAGCATCTCACTTCTCTTTCCTCTACACAATCGGAGTTACTGATGCTTTCCAGGCTGTCAGATGCCTGCTAAGTACTTCTCTACACTTGTGAGATGTTTGCAGTGTCCGGAGCACTCATCGGGAGAGGTGAAGCTTCTCAGCAGCTGCTTGACCTTTGCTTGGCTTCGCCAGTTGGGAGTTTCACACAGAGAGTTTTCATTTTCTGATTGAAAACAAATTCTATGCAATTTCTGTTTGTCAACTTAGAAAATTCAGAGGAGAGAGAACTAAACAGCCACTACAGCCATCTCCCCCACTGTCACCACCTTGAATCAAATTGTCCTCACAATGTTTCTGTTCTGAACATACTAAAATAAAGACACCTTTGCAAGACAACGAGCTTAATTCCATGTTTTTGCCGTCGACATTAGGTCGACATCTTCTTTGTGCCAGGACTATTAGTTAGAACTGCCATCCTGGGGGTACCCCGATGGTTCCTATAAAGGAGGCCAGTTTTGTCCTAGGCTGACCTCTTCTGTCTTATGAATTTGAATCTTTTTACTTTTCCCTCTTAAACCATCAAATGTCGGCAAGCTCTGCAGGACATGAGTCTTTTTTTAGACCTTGCTTAGAGCCTCCTGGAGAAACGTGGATTTGGTGAGAAGGGCACCTGAAGGCGGGTGGAACGCAGACTGCAATGGTGCCATGCTGCCCCAACCCACAGCTCCATTCAGTGCTTCTGACAATGTGGTCCCTACTGTCAGATCGCATGTGGGGCAGGAAGCATTGTTCTTTTTTTGTTTTTTTTTTTTGTGGTACACGGGCCTCTCACTGTTGTGGCCTCTCCCATTGCGGAGCACAGGCTCCGGACGCGCAGGCTCAGCGGCCATGGCTCACTGGCCCAGCCGCTCCGCGGCGTGTGGGATCTTCCCGGACCGGGGCATGAACCCGTGTCCCCTGCATCGGCAGGCGGACTCTCAACCACTGCGCCACCAGGGAAGCCCAGGGTTGTTTTTTTTAAAAAAATAAATAAAAACAAAAAAACCTCATTTTTATGAGCAGGATATCTTGATCAATAGCAAGCTTTTGTAAAATGGATTGGTGAAATAAATGTCCCCATGAATCATTTATAAAGTCTGTTTCTTTCACGGAATAAAGATAAGACTGACAGCACCAGGCAGTTTCTATTAGCTGCTGGGACCATTGCTGCACCTCACTCAAGCTGGTGAGTGAATCTGCAGCCAGCTAGTTCTCTTCCTTGGTTTGTCTCCACTTTTTATCTGTTGGTTGTCGGCTTTCTTTTCCATTCTGTATTTTCTATCTGATTCTGTATACTGTATAAAGCCGTTTTTTCTTGTCTGTTTATCTTTCTTCGACTGCAATATTTACAATAAAACAGAAACAAACCCTGAAATGTTAGTGATGGGTGAAAGCTGTTTGGGGTTGGAAAGAATGGTTTGGTGTGTCTAAAATCCAGGTACTCTGAAAGCAAATAAAAGTAGAAACCCACATTTTGTCTTCCCCTCCACCTGCCCTTCTCTCGCTCCCTCTCCATTCCCTATCCTCTTCCGCTCTTTGTTCAGACCCCAGAAAAATCTAGGTGGCTTCTTTCAATTTGTAGTCCTGGAGGCAGAGCCAATCCCCCGCCCCTCCCCAAACGGATACACATGTTAATGAAGTTCAGGATTCATAGGGTTTTGTCTTCCTAAATGCACTTTCACAGAATAGTCATCTATTGATACCTAGGGTAACTCTAGTCAGATATCACCCCAGATTCCACTGGGAGCTTGAAGATTACATCAATTAAAATATAATACTTCGCTTTATTTCTTTTAATTGCCTTGCAGGGCCCCAATCGTCACCAGATCTCCACCTCAGAACCCAGGTGGGGTGTAAGTTGAGCATGTAGATGGCCGAAAATCTTTTGGCTTCCTCTAATCCAAAGCTTATATGAGAATATTCATCCTGGGAACTTGCCAA
Organism: Lipotes vexillifer; assembly: GCF_000442215.2. Classification (NCBI taxonomy): domain Eukaryota; kingdom Metazoa; phylum Chordata; class Mammalia; order Artiodactyla; family Lipotidae; genus Lipotes; species Lipotes vexillifer. Next base: position 1,201,142 of record NW_006776684.1, read on the forward strand.
CCAGCCCTCTTATTGGTTAGGTGAGACCAAAATATCATGATAACCAATCCACCTGGGGCCACTCTGTGAAAGTTTATTAGTTTGGAATTCCAAGGAGTTTAATTTTCTTTTGGAATCCAAGGGGGACTTCCCTATGGTGTAGGAGTCAAATACACGAGGCCAGAAAGGGCCGGGGCATTTCAGACACGGCAGGTTGGTGGTTTGAGTGGAGCTTGAGAGAACCATTTGTAGCCCTCCCGCCAAGGGGGTGTGTGCAGCAGTAAAGCAGTCTGGACACGATAAGGGAGATTTGATTCCCTGACTGGTAGGCAGCTCTCTTGGGGTAATAACAAAGAGACCTGTTGGGAAAATTCAGAGAAGGAATCCTTTCATAAAGATTTCACTTAAAGCTAGTGCTTCCTATGGGGCCTCTCAAAGAGAAAAGTAAGCTTTTAGTTGCCTTGAGTTATTCCAGTGCCTTTCTGTGAAAGGTGGCTCCCTGCCCCCCACAGGCAAATCCCTCACCATTAGCCCAACGGAGTGTCCTCAGTGGCTGACAACCTTGGAAACCTACAGTATGACTCAAAGACTGGTGACGATGTGACTTCAGAAAACTCTTCTCACAGAAAAAATATAGACTCACGCTATCTATCATCTATCTATCTACCTACCTACCTATCTATCATCTCTCACAACTGGTGAGGCTTGCAAAGAAAAAGGTCACCAAGTTTTAGAACTGAAGAGGTCAACAACCCCATTATAATTTAAGGGCAACTGGGCAAGAGAAGTTCTGTCACTATTAACAGAACGTTATCATTCAAATTTTGTTAATTTCATACCAATTTCAAAATCTGAAGAATGAATGAAAAAAATATGAATATTGCCATTAAACAAATGGTAGAAATAGCACTGAGATCAAGAAAGAAGAAAGTATACAAAGGGAATAAAGTGAGAAACAACCTCTCTGATCAGAAAAGGCAGAAAATTTGAGGGCCGAAGAAGGGGCGTAAGGAAATTGAGTATACAATCTCCCCATACATTAAGTAAGAGTATGCATCTAAATATTTCACTGGTCGGACTGAACAAAGCATGTCAGAGAACCAGTGCGTTGTGACTGTGTCGTGTCTGGGGAATTGACCCTGTTTACAAAGGTTAGAATATGCAGAGTCTATATTATAGAGGATGGAGGTCAGACCCATAAGTGCAATGATCCTCCTGCTGGAAAATCAGCTAAAGAATCCTGCCCACTCCTCAGTAACCCTTGCGCGCAATCCAATGTGCTCTCTTGACTATGGCAGAGAAGTCAGAGGGGACCGGGGACCAAGGGACCTCTCACCCTGTGGGGACTTTTTCATACACTGGTGAGCGACCTTGAGAGGTGCTTCTTTAGTACATGGCCCCACATTAGATTCTGTGGGATATAACAAAGATAGTGGAAGAAACTATCTGTCCTCTGTCTGGGAAGACAAAACTTACTTGTAAGAAACAATGAAAGTAAAGCACAAAATATCCAAGTGCTGGAGTGTGTGATTTGGAAAACAAACCATAGAGACATTCAGAGAGGCTAAAGATTCCCAGTAGCTGAGATTGGCTTAGGGGAAGCAGCAGGACTGTTTGTGTCTTGGGTTTGTTAAAAGAAAGTTTTTTTGACGTCTAGAAAAATAAGATTTCCCTTCATCTCCCTGGGAATGAAATATGGTTAATTCATGCAGATGAAGTCAGTGCCCTTCTGAGAAGAGACAGCTTGCTCTTGCTGTTGTTTTGTTTCACCCACGGCGTTCCTTTTTGCAGGATTCCTGCTCGCCTTTTATACTTCCTGTTTGCTGCCAATACTGTTCAGAGATTTCCACCGCTCTCTCATCCCTGGGCTTCTTTAAATTGTATTAGTGGGATTAGCTGTAGAGACGAACAGGCTAGCCCTACAGAATACAGAAAGACTAACTGAGAAATAATCAATGAAACGATCTGAAGTGGATTATGAGCTCTTTAAAAAAAAACAAAAAAGATCAAATACTTTTTAAACTGGGGGTAAGGATGGTGAATACAGAACTGAAGGTGTGGAACCAACGTGAAAAATTAATGCAGAACCAAATTCCCAAATTTCTGATGTACAGGAACATTCAGAATGATTTTGCTTTTCGGTCCATTAAACCATCCAGTTATCTGAAGCACATGGAGTCCGCCTGGAAAATTATTCGGCTTGGATTGTTCTGATTAGATTCTTAGTATCTTTTCCATTAAAAATAACAGAATGTAACTTCCACTTCTACATCATCTGTAATCCTGGAGCACCAAGTGGACATAGAAAAGCATACTAAATCACCAAAACCTGGTGACATGTGATGGTCAAAGGAGAGGTAAACAGTACAGGACAGCATTACCGGAGACAGTATATACCCACACACTCAAATGTGGTAACGGGACTTAAAAACTAACTTAAAGAGGATCCAAATAAAAGCTACTTCTGTACAAAGAGACTTAAATTTATTTCTCTGCGCTGCTTTTGCTCCCCTTTATATAAGCTAAGCTGGCATGTGTGTGTGTGTGAGTTTAGCACAGACCTGCAGATTCCCATCAGGGCTCCTTATGTCCATTTCAAAAGAGAGAAGACACTTTCCATGATCACTTCAGCCTGTGTCCGTGCTTCTAGATAACATTGCTGGGTTTAGTCTTCTGGCTTTTAGAGGATTAGTTCTCACTGAGCGGTCTTGGATGTAATTTATTTCTAAGCCAACCTATATGTAGATGCATGAAGTAAAAGGTGTTTTACTTGCAACCATTCCCAGCTGAATGATAAGATGCCTGAGATGACTTCTTAAAACCTCTTCCCCTTCACCCTGCAAAACTCGGCTGCAAAACAGAGTTCCTCTAGCATGAATAAGTGACCAGGTAAAACGTTCTGCCGAGAGTGTAGCGGAACACAGTCAGTGAGAACAAGAGCAATTCAGGCTGACATTCCTCTGTACTCAACGCTTATCAGTAGCCTTGCCCACTGTAGGCAGAAAATAATTTTCAGAAAGGTCAGACGATGAAATTGTTAAAATGAAAGTGGTTAGTTTGGCCAATGAGGTACAGAATTCAGAAACTACATTTTTATTCAGCTAGCCTATTTTTTGTTGCAAATAAAACAACAGATTTGCTGAGCCTGCCATTATTTCCAGAGGATGTAAGGCCCTCCCTGAGTCAGCCCTCGCTGATCTTTCAACCTTCTCCCGACACTTCTCCCACCTACCTTCCATCCTAGCCTGCAGTCAAACCATATGCCGCTTCCTAGTCTGCATTTATCCTGTGTATCCCCTGCTTTCCTTCTCCTCTGCCTGTGCTTTGGCAGTTCCCAGCTCCTGGAATGCTCTTCCCATTCAACTCTCCATTGACAAAGTCCACCCTTCTATATATATTTTTTAAAATTTTATTGAAGAATAGTTGATTTACAGTACTGTGTTAATTTCTTCTGTACAGCAAAGTGACTCAGTTATATATATATATATATATATATATATATATATATACATATATATATGTAATGTATATATATATATATTTATTTATATATACATATATTCTTTTTCATATTCTTTTCCATTAAGGTGTGTACAGGATATTGAATATAGTTCCGTGTTCCGTATAGTTGTTTATCCATCCTATGTATCATAGTTTGCCTCTGCTAATCCCAAACTCCCAATCCTTCCCTCCCACATCTCCCCTACCGCTTGGCAACCACAAGTGTGCTCTCTATGTCTGTGAGTCTTTTTTTTTCATAGATATATTGATTTGTATCGTATTTTAGATTTCACATATAAGTGATATCATATGGTGTTTGTCTTTCTCTTTCTGACTAGTTTGCTTTGTATGATAATCTCTAGGCCCTCCATGTTGCTGCAAATGGCCGCCTATGCATATTGAAGGTCCAGCTCAAATGTCATCTCCCCATGATGGCTTCATGATCCCCATCCCGAGGCAGTAATGACCTCTCCCTGTCCTGAACATTCCCAACCTTTCTCTCTGTCCCTTATCACTTCCTACATTGAATCATATGTGTTTACTCTCACCTATCAGTGTAAGGCCCTGTAAGTGCAGAGAAAATGCCCTTTCCATCTTTTATGTGTTCACAGCATATAGGGTTCTTTGCACATATTTGGTTCCCACGAATGAATGAGGCAAATTCAACTGAGAGCAAATGTACATAAAAGTGTTGCATGTTTGAAACTGAGTGGCAGAAATATGCTAATACATCTCCGATTTAAAGCAACCATGCATAGAACAACTTAATAATTTATGCCAGGCACAAATATTACTTCGTTTATTTTGCTGGGCACCAACCTGGTGGGGACGGCAGGTTGAAAATATTCATAAGCTGGTGGAGAGTTGTTTCCAATTGGTAGGTACAAGGGAACGTTTTCTTCCAGCTGTCTACATGCCTTCCATACAGGTCATAAAGGTTATAAGAATTCAGCCTCCTGACTCCCATGCCAGCTTTGGAAAAAATCAATCAGCCTCCTGCCTTCTCTGCTCATTATCCTCAAAAAGTGATTTCTGGTCCAAAATAAAATTACCCAAACTTGGTTCATGGGCTATCCATTTCAGTATAAGTCCTTCAAGGTGCTACTTGCTCGGAAAAAAATATGATCATCTTTACCAAAATAATCAAAATCAGTTTCTTCCTTACTCACCAGGAAAACTGAAAGAAATTCCCCTTTGTGATTTGCTTTTAAAATGTGAAAACATCGTAATGGTTGAAAAGTTAACAAATTATAGCTCTAGCATGTAGACTGATTACCATTCTGGGAAGTCTGGCCAGTTTTGACGAGTTGAGAAAAACGCTGCTATTTTCCTAAGTGTTAGTGTTTAGATCAAAGAAGGAAAGGAGCAGAGGGAAAGAACCAGCTTTTCTCCAGTATCGGCTACATACTGAACATGCTACAAACATTTGTTTATTGAACCCTCGTGATAGCCCTCTGAATTAAATATTACTATTTTCAGGAGAGAAGGCTTCCGGAAGTTAAATAACATGTCCAAATTTCCACAGCTAGCAAAAGACAAAACCTCACAATGAAAGGCAAATATTCAAACCCAGTCCTGTCTGTCTCCTTTACCAGGGTGTCTTCCCTTGCATCCCAGTCCATCTGGGGGATTTTCCTCCAGAAAGAATAGAACACAGGCAGGGTTCTGCATATGCTTGGTTTTTATTAGCTAGGATTCTTGCTTTTTTATTGTTGAGGCAAACAAATCACTTTATTTCTATAACTTTGTTCACTCCTAACGTTTTGCATTACTTTTTGAAACAACCTGCTTCCACAAATGCTGAGAAATCACCAGAGATGCTAAAATATATGACTTTAGAGATGGAATTTTACTAGAAGAAGAGTTTTTATTAGGTCCTCCGATGACGTTTCTTATTATTAACAGCAACGACAGTTGATGGTTTTAATACAGCACACCTCAATGAGCCAGAATGGTCATTTAGTTGATGTAAACATCCAGCTGCTCTGTTTTTGATTCCAGAGAGAGAGAGTCCTGTTCAGTGATCAGAGATAACAATGTAAATGAGGAAAATTATACATAAAGCCCCGTAGATCTAGAAGCTTACCATCTAGACTTATAAATCTGGAAGGATCCTCCAGTAGCTGTTTACTCCATTTTAGTTCCATTACGATGATACCCAAGCCATTGTGAGCAAAGAGTTAATTCTAACCATTCAAACCAATAAAACTTTATTAAGTGCTATGTTTGTACTGGTGGGGAGGGAAGGAGATTTGTGGGTGCCATTGAAGGATATGAGGATGGATAATGTCATGTGGAAAAGGCAGTGGACTTTTTATCCTATGTAGCCCCTAGAACTACTCGTGCATATTGCTGAGATACAGGATATAGATCAATGAAAGAAGAACTTTTAAACAAAACACTCTGAGCATGCAAGTTGATGGTATCAGAAATACCTTAATAAATTAAGGATATCAGGGAGGATTCTTATATTTTGTGGTAAGTCAGATTAGATGATGTGCTATGATCCCTTATAGAAGAGTAAGATGATAATAATAGTAATATCTATCTTCTACTGAGTACTTAATAATGGCCAGATAATATGTTCCGTGTTTTGTATATGCTATTTTTATACTCACAACAGGAAGATATTATTTTCCTCCTGTCACAGAAAAGGAAACCATTTATTTTACTTGGCCAGCAGCAATTTAGAAGTCAGTGGTGGAACTAGGATTTGAACACAGCGTCCTGCTCTAGAATCTTACTATTTTTAGCAAAGTCCTTTTCATTTCAACCTTGAGATCCTATGATTGTCAGCAGGGGGTCTGACTTCAAAGTGCCATTTAAAAGACGAGACAAATGTACATAATTGTAATCTGGGGTCAGGGGATAATATAGAACACAAAACATTATTATCTTGTTGAAGAGATAGGAAACACATAGTTACAAAATAATAGGAGAGATTTATTTAATAATGAAAGGTATGATTACAAAAGACATAGTAAGGCATTATATAATCAACAAACTTTATATTCAGCAAGAATTTATTATTATATAGTCAAAAAAGTACTTTCAACATCTATTTAGTGCACATTTCTGTCTAGATACTGAAGGATACAGAAACAAGTCATTTAAAACAGAAGGAACTCACTTTCTGAGCCACTCATTTGACCCTGAATCTTAATTTGATTTGGCAACACTTCTGTTATTGTTTTGCTACTTACTTCATACTTTAAGGTTTAGTGTTTTACGATTAATAAAGTAATACACGTACGTTACAGAAAATTCGGAAAATCCAAAAAGCGGAAGAATAAACCACCCCAAATGTCAGTACCTAAAGACCCTCATTATTAAATTTGTCTTCTAGTTGTTTTACTGTGTTTTTGAATCATTGTGATCTTACTGTACGCCATTGCATTATTACCTAACTTCATCTCCATATACACTGAGCTCATCCAACAAGATTCTGAACTAGTAGAAGGCAGAAATTAGGTACCACACTTTTCTGGAGTACCTAAGAAGTAAGCCTTGCACCGTGCTCTCAGCGTAGTAGGTGCTAGAATAATGAGTAGATTAATTGCTGACTCATTTATCAATCAATAAGTGAATGAAGAAAAATAGAAAGCAAGGTTCTTCAACCTTGAGGAATTTATGGTCTGTATTAAAAATCTAATTGCACAAAGCATTCTAACCTAAGCCAATATATGGTTAAATGCAAATTGAGTCATTGCAGGATACTTCTTAGAAAGAAGTGATAGGTGGTGACGAAAGATGGCCTGGGACATACCCGAAGGGCAGTAACTATGGTGGAAGAATCTGAGCTTATTCTTTTCTAACCATCCAAGAGGCCCCCAGTAGAAATGGGCTGGTCTATCTCCAGCCGGTTCCCTTTATTCTCCTCAGTGCCAAGTGGCCTCTCCACCGACGGTCTCAGAGGACCCAGTATATTCTATACAAGCAAAAGAAACCAGAGCCCCTCTCTCTGCACAAGGGGAATTACCCAGCTAGTGTTTTCTCTCACTCTGGAATAAGGAGGGAATTCTAGGCTACATGGCCATGGGGTGGATACCTTTCTCGAGTGGTAAACTTACGAGGAAAGTGTTTTAAAACTTTTTAGAGTTCTTTCTTTCTTTTAAGTTAAAGTCTGCTCAAGTGGAAGTGCTGAAACAGTACTCTCTCCTGCCTGGTTATCTGATAATTGTGGTCTCAGGGCCCCCATTATACAACTTGTGCTGAAGCGTATTGGAGCTGGGTAACTTGCCTGGCTTCAATGCGCAGCATGTGAGGGGGACACTCTGGGGACCTGGCAGCTTCTCAGGTGGCATGAATTCAGTGAACAGTTCGCAGCTAATCAATAGGGGCATAGCAATCAGGTGGATGTTAGTAGGGCTGGATTTGAAGGATTTTCACATCATCGTGCCTGCGTATAAAGAACTGTGTAATATCAAATGTGTAATTTGGCATGCTTCAGCTAAGGTTGTGACAGCTGGTCTGACAGGATGGCTGCCGCTTCCACAGCTCTTTTAATTCCAGACGAAAAGAAAATTCCCTCCTTAGTAGTCATTAAGGCTCCAATTTTACCTCTCATTATTAAACCATGAAGTTGGCCAAAACATTTAAGTTAAGCAAAATGAAGAGATTTATGAGCAAATTGGAGTCTAGGTGAAAAATTGAAGCCTAACCTCCAAAGATTAAGAAAGGCACAATGACCACACTATTGAAAAAAAGCAAATCTCAGAGTAAACAGGAGGTAATGTTCTTTCTTATTTTTCCCAAAGAACTAACCCTTTAAAATTGAGTTTTTGGATGACGTCTTCACGCTTGGTAATACTCACCTGATTTGAGAAATGTTGGAATAAGATTTAAATGGTATTTTAGTCTCCCTGTAGAACTAAAAAGGTGTGTCAGATTGATGACCCCAAGCAGCTGACAGCCTCCTGTGGAGGCAAAACACTGTGATGAGAACTACATGAATTATTTCAGATCCCCCTTGCCCTGAAGACAGAACCCTGCTAGGTGGCCAGCGTGGGGGTCAGAGATCACACTTGTTTGATCTTCGGTTTCTCCACTGAGACGTAAGGAGCTGTTGTACCAAAGGGAAGGATGTTTCCAGCCAACTGAGTGTCCCGTGGGTAAGCACGGGGCTGAGACCCCGTTCGAGTTCCCTGTCAGAGGCTGCTTTCTTCCTGGAGACTGCCATTGCAGGGGCAAACTTGAAAGGCGATGAGAGAGATGAAAGGTTCCATAGGCAGCCACCTAAGCCAGCCACCAGCTATTGAAAGCATTTAAATTTAACACCAAAGAGTGTCATGGATAATCGTAATCCTATCTATTGGTCCTAAACCTCTTCCAGCAGTGAGGAGAGGCAGTTACTTTAAGGGCAGTAAGGACAATGATTGTTCCCTGGGGACTTTGGGAGAAAAATCCATTCACTTCAAAATTGGACACCAAGGCTTGCCCTGAAGGTAAATGGTATGACCTGGACATTAGTGTTAATTACTGCGAGATTCCAACTGTTCCCAAAGACTGCATGCCCCCCATAAACCTGCTCTGATGCCTGACATTGTCAATAGAGTGGTTTCTTTGGGTTCAGCAGGTATAACACTGAGCTAATCATTATAAGTCAGTTACACAATAGCAGAGGCAAGGTCTGGGAGAGGTCAACTTTTATGAACGTTATAGAGGTTCCTGCCTCCAAGGATCCTGGGGTTTCCGGGGGGCACTGGGTCTGTGGGAATGCTGGTCCCAGAGACAGAGGGGTGAGGATGGGGTGGGGCAGGGAAGGAAGGAAACTAATGTTTCTCTCGTTTCGATTGTGTCCCAGGTAGGATACTAGGTGCTTTTACATAAATTGCATTTAATCCTCGCAGCAACCCTCTCAGGTAGTCTTTTTCACTCTGATCTTAGGGCTGAAGAGTTGGAGACTCAGGGAGTCGAAGTAATTTGCCAAGTTCACAAACCTCTCCTAGCGTGGATGTGAACTTGAGCTTGCCAGCTTCAAAGATCATGCTCTCTCTGCAACATCATGGAAATTAAGGACTAGGAGGTTTGTTTCACAACTGGGTCAGCCAGGAGTCACCTGCCCCAGCAGCCTTTGTGGGAGATTCTAAATGTAAAAAATCCCACAGTCTCCCTTAATAAAACCTTCGAAGATTGAAATGCGGGTAGAATCTCTTTGCGAGAACGGGAGAGTCTGGACCAGATCTCTGTCCCCTCAAGATTCACCTTCACCTTGGAATCTTATCACAAATCACTCTTGCTGCTACCTTTGTCTCTGGGGCCCCTTTCGCTCTTTCACAAAAGGACTGAAGTGGACATAGGAGTCTTTCTTAATTCCCTGTAGCAGAGCTACAACAAGGCTAAAAGGATGAAATAAGCATCCTCACAGGTGCCTTTGCAGTCGCCTCCCTACTCAGCTTCCAGACTGCCTCTGGGTGGCAGAGGCCGAATCCCCCACCCCACCCCCTCCCACCCCACTCTGCCCCGCCTCAGCCATCTGGAACATCTTAAAGTATGTCTAAGGAAGTTCAGGCCACAGTCTAAAGTAAGCCTTCAAATTTCTAAGCAACTAATTGCCCCATGCAGATGAGCACCAATCTTGACTTATTTATTGGTAGCACCAAATTCATAACCCAATCTGAACAGAAGAAGGTAAAGAGGTAAGTAGCATAGGAAAAGGAGAAGACATATTTTAACAATTTGTCAAAATATGAAGGCCAGTGACATTTTTATTTTAAATACAGCTGCTCAAAGCACTGGCCGCAACTGGTCTCCTTGACCACAGTCATTGAATACACTGAATAGATTCTCATGTATCGTCCACTACATTTAGAACAAGGCTACGTTTTCACAGAGCTACCAAGTAGCTATTTTTCAAACACCTGAAGGTCTTCAAAACAATAATAAAATACTATTTCATACCTATCAAGGAGACTAAATAAATAAATAAAAGTCTGATAATACCAAGGGCTGGTGAGGATTTTGGCTTAAAATAAGTCTCATACCTGCACTGTTGGTCAGAGTGTAATCTGGAAAGAAAAATTGGCAATATCTAGTAAAGGTAAAGATAAGGAATACTCTATGAATCATCACTTCCAGATCTTGGCATATACTCTAGAAAAATTCTTGCAAATGTTCACAAGTAGACATGAACAAGAATATACACTGCAGCAGTTTGTAACAGCAAAACAAACAGACTGCTTTAAAAAAAACCCGGAAAAAATTTAAATGTCCACCAATAAATGGACAGATTTTTTAAAGTTATGATTTAATTGGAAATGGAACAATTCACAGTTGTAAAGGTGAAAAAAACCACCTCTACATATGGATAACTCTTTACCATATAATATTGAGTGAAACCCCCCATATCTCAGGTGAACTATGCTGTCTTTCAAGTTTAATCATTGACCACAAAAACACTCACTCAGTCATTCTTTCAAAGCAATATTCTTAATTATATGGACATAGCCTTGGTTAGATATTTGGGGGCACTGAACTATTGATCTAAGGCCAACAGGGATGCTTTTTCCTAAGGTCTCATGGTTTGAGTGCATCTGTAACATACGGAGAGCTGCTTGTAGCAGCGCTATCATTGTCTTGGTGTGTACTGACAAAACGAAACAGATGCAAGCAGGAACACAAAACCAAAGAACAACGCCCTACCACAAATGCGTTAAAGGGTCAGTAACCTCGTTAAAGGAATGCAGATAAGTGGTTTTTAATGAGAATGTGTTAGTCAGTAGAAATCAAGACTGTCCAACACTCAGATTGCACTATTGCTACCAACAAAGTAAAAGGATTGAGAAGTGCTTTTCTCTCTCTCTCTACTAGAATATTAAATCTACTCAACAGATCAACAGAGTGATTTCTGTTTTCAAATGATTTTTAGTCCTATGTGCCATCTGGAAAGAAGTCATACGATAGAAAGTGTTTACAAGAAATTGGTGGTGCTGGTTGGGAGGGGGGGGTGTCCTAACTAACGGTAGAAATATAAAGGTGGTATGGGACGACAGAAAGTCAGAACTGGAGTCAGATTCTGGCTGTACCACTTATGAGCTGGTGGTGCTTTGGGCAATTCATTTAATGGTTATAATCGCCAATGTCTTTTTTTGGTAAAATAAAATCTCTTGCAGTATTGGATTACAGAGGATTACAGAGATAACACATGTAAAGTGCATATAGACAGAGCTTAGTAAATAAGAAGGGCCCAAGAAATGGAAGAGATTGTGATGATGATGATGATGATTATGATGATGACAACGACCCTTTCCCAGGCTGCTACTATGCACTGCCATTAGCTGCATCCTCTTTCTGGTATTTATTATGCTGGTGGAAAGGCTTTTCAGACTTTTCAAGCTGATCAAAATTTAATTCAGTAAAGCATTTACTGGCAAAATCTAACTTGTTTGTTTGTTTGTTTGTTTGTGGTACGCGGGCCTCTCACTGCTGTGGCCTCTCCCGTTGCAGAGCACAGGCTCCGGACACGCAAGCTCAGCTGCCATGGCTCATGGGCCCAGCCGCTCCGCAGCATGTGGGATCTTCCCGGACCGGGGCACAAACCCGCGTCCCCTGCATCAGCAGGCAGACTCTCAACCACTGCACCACCAGGGAAGCCCAAAATCTGACTTCTTGCCCGTTAGGTGATAACCAGCCAGTATATTTTATTAATTAAGGTTTTCTGGTTTCAATTTCTAGTTGCACATTGTTGATCAGCAGAGAGCTGATTATACAGACTATACTGGGCCCCTGAAGAATTATTCTTACAGAGTTACCCTTTGGTGAGATGCTATTAGCTGAGATGGAAAGGCTTTATGAGAAACAACCAATGAATGTCACTAACTCTATTGTAAAGAATGTTTTTGAGGGCTTCCCTGGTGGCGCAGTGGTTGAGGGTCCGCCTGCCGATGCAGTGGACACGGGTTCGTGCCCCGGTCCGGGAAGATCCCACATGCCGTGGAGCAGCTGGGCCCATGAGCCATGGCCGCTGAGCCTGCGCGTCCGGAGCCGGTGCGCCCCAACGGGAGAGGCCACAACGGTGACAGGCCCGCGTACTGCCAAAAAAAAAAAAAAAAAAAAAAAAAAAAAAAAAAAAAAAAAAAAAAAGAATGTTTTTGAGTCTGATGATCACTGCATCACACAGTGTCCATTTTACCAGGCCTCTAGGGATAGAGCCATATCTGATCTTGGTGCCAAAAACAGCTTAAAAACTCCCTTGGGTACTTGGTTTTATCCTTTCAATGCTGTGAACTGACAAGGTTACTTCCCTTTGTTGAATGAATATCTGGAAAGCTCAATTTAAGGCCCAACTGTAAGCTGTATGTCATCACTGTGTGCATTTTATAAGCCTCACTTTGGAGTCCTCTTTGTTCTTGCCCTTGTTTTTCCTTCTTTCACCCTGCTTTTAGTTGGAAGAACATTCATGTATATATGAATTATATATTCATATATAATTATATATAAGTATATATTACATATATATATATACTTACATCTATACAATACAGTGCTCATACTAATCTATAAAAGAAATTATGCCAAGTGTTGTCACTCTGGTTGGTCTAAGTGCTGATCAGCTTAAGGTAGACTATTCTAGTGTTTTGTTTCTCCCATGGAGCCTTCATCGACAAATGTTGAAATGCAGCTCTTAAAAAGGCAGTTAAATTATTAACTCCCATCTAGATCCTAAATGAGTGTTTTCCTCAGTACACCATTTATAATATACTGTTGCACCTCAGGAGTTGAGGTATTAAAGTGTTGCTTGAGACATGCTGGGAAAACTCTAGAAAATAACTTGCTAAAAGAAAAACAGTTCAGGAAAGCAATTTGATGTTCCATTTTGCTGGTGGGATACTATCTGGGATGGGGTGATACTGTTTATGTGTAAGCAAAAATCTGTTCCATATGCTGAAAGAAAGACAGAATCAGTGCCAATCTGAGACATTAGGCAGCAGCACTCAGCAGATAATTTATGCAGCAGAGAGTCAAGGACCCTTACTTTGCAATCATTGTCATCTTTATGCATGAAGGACCACCAGTACATTTTCTGCCTTCCTTTTGCTCTCTGGTGTGTCAGTTTTTTAAAAAATTATATATATTAAGCCTTGCCATAGGTTCAAAGGTACATCTTAACTCACTCAAATCACTTGTCTCTGACTGAGAAGAGTGCACATAATTCAGCATTATTACCAAAAGTGAGACGACAGGCCTCGATCGAACCATGCAGAGTCCCCTCTTTTAGGAAAAGCACATTGAGGCTTCTCTCCCCCAGGACTGTTTTTGCTTCATAACTCTCTTGGTAATTCTGTCAAAATGTGCTTTTTTCAATTCTTTCTAGGCCAAATCCTGGTGAGGTGCTGTGGAGATGGGTGTAATTTCACGAGGGAAAAGCATTAATTTTTTACCTGAAAGAAAGTTGAGGAAAGGTCACTTCTCTCATACCTTCATTTTCCTCGAAATGCTGAATTGCAATTCTTTCTTTTTAAATTGCAGAGTTAATGAGGAGAAGGGAAGAGTGGTCTGGTGGAAGAAAAGTCCACAGACAAGTTTCTCGGGAACAGAATCAGCTGCCATAAAACACAGAAATCTCCATTCTTCCCTGACAAAGCTCATACACGTGGCTTGGGCCTTATTCCTTTCAGGACACATTGTCTTGATAAGGGGTGACAGCCAAATGGTTAAAATATAGGCTCTGGAGTCAGGCTCCTGGGTTGAAATTCCAACTCGACCACTTTTTATTTTGTGATGCTTAACGAATTCCTGCACTTAATTTCACGAAGCCTCATTTTTCTCAACTGTACAATGAAAATGATAATAAGAGTACCTACCTCATAGGACTGCTGTAGGACTAAGTGAGACAATTTTATGAAGCACTGAGTATAGTACCTGAATATTAAACACCAAAAGATATTAGCCATTATTATTTATAGGATTAAAATCATTTTAAGTTTGGTAGATTCACAAACTTTTACTTATAAAAATTCTTTTTTAATGAGAAAATATTCTTCATCCTCCCACATAATAGGATCACAGTTAGACATTTAGTACTGAGTAATTAAGAATTAGTATTTTTTAAATTGCAAGTATTGACACATTTTTTAAAAGTAGCACATGTGTATTTGAGAATTGTTGTTTATTCAGGGTTTGGAGCACACAGGGATTTGCAGACCCCTGGTAAATTATTCTCCAGGACCCACAGAGTCTCAGTCTGTGGCTAAGGAAACCTTGTCTCCCTGTCATTGTCTGTTCTGGGGAACAGTAGTGTTCAGTGACATGTTATAAGGTATTTCATGACAGAGGTCTCTGAGGCCAAACATGTTTGGAACATTCTGCCTGAAATAAAGTTAAACTAGTTTCTCTACTGCACAACTTTTTGGACCATTTATAATGAGGATAGTACAGTGACTCTCCAAGAGGGTAATAGAGGATGTTGTTTTTCCCACAGACATTTTTGACAAAGGCTGTGTGTGTGCGTGTGTGTGTCTGCGTGTGTAAAAGCATCTGCAGCAATTTGGGTACTTGAGGGCGTCCAAACTCACCTTTACTAGACCTTCTTTCACTGGCAGGGTCCTCAGCTCACATATGCTTAGTGACTTATAAAATTTCCCTGCTGCTTTACTACTGTCACTAACCTCCATGTTACATGCTTCAGAACTGCTTTTTTTCTTAAGATGCTACAGTCCTTTAAATAGCCTCCCCAAAGTGCTGCCTCGCTCTCTGAGTTTACAAGTTCTTCTATGAAGAAAGTTGGGGAAAGTTCCCATGGTGTGAACTAGAGGGGTCTGATACCTATCCTGTGTGAACATCCTTTCCCACACCACAACATAGTGACTCAGATGATCTATGCACCTTAACTCTTATCCACACCCAGGCAAGTTTCCGTCCTATCCCAGAAGCTGGGGAAATCTTTTCTCCACTTCTTTCTGGCGTGCTTTAATTCCAGTGTCTTCTTACACTCTAAGAACACCAACTTCTCATACCATAAGACTCCCAGTAACCTGTTCCAGAGTTTCTTAAGTGAGCTAATATAAACCTTTTCCCCATTTGTTGTTTGTTAAACAAATATTTATAGGGTGCCTTTCTGAGCTGGGTATCTGTGGAGACAGAGATAAGTGTACTTTGGAGGTATTGACAGATAACATTTGGTAGAGTCCAGAATAAATTCCATGTTACTGGCTTTAGCAATCGGTGTAGAAAGTGGTGCTGTTTACTAAGATAGGGAAGACTAGATTAGGAGGGGTTGGAGGACGGAGGCTGAATTTTCTTTGGGCACGTTCAATTTGAGACATCTAAGGACAACTTACATGGAGATATTAAAAAGGCAGTTGAATATGCAGGTCTAGGGGCTCAGAGATGTCTGGGCTGGTAATTCATCAGCGTGAAGATGTTATTTAAATAAGGGCAATAGATGACATGACCTAGGGAGAGACTAGAGGGGAAGAGGAAAGAAGAAGCCTTGGAGATAAACCCTAAGAAACTCTAACATTTGGAGGTAGAGTAGAGGAGGATAAACTAGTTAAGGAGACTAAGAAGGAGCAGTCAGTGTGAAAGAGGAAAACTAAATGATGCCCCAGAGGCCAAAAAGGAGGGAGAGGTTAAGTGAAGCAAATGCTACTATTTAGAATGAAAACAGAAGTATCCATTGGTGGCCTTCACAAGAATGGTTTCAGTGGAGGGCAGTGGAAAAAGAATCCAGAATGGAGTAAACCAAAGAGTGAATATTGAAAGAAGCAGAGGCATACATATGTGTGTACATGGCTATAGCAAACTGATTTTATAAGGTGTCTCAAGGAAGTTAGAGAATTTTGCTGGAAGACAACATTAAATGCACCAATATTCGAATTATAGGGGTCCCAGAAGAAGAGAAAAAGAAAGGGACTGAGAAAATATTTGAAGAGATTATAGTTCAAAACTTCCCTAACATGGGAAAGGAAATAGTCAATTAAGTCCAGAAAGCACAGAGAGTCCCATACAGGATAAATCCAAGGAGAAGTATGCCAAGACACATATTAATCAAACTATCAGAAATTAAAGAAAGACTATTAAAAGCAGCATGGGAAAAGCAACAAATAACATACAACAGAATCCCCCATAAGGTTAACAGCCGATCTTTCAGCAGAAACTCTTCAAGCCAGGAGGGAGTGGCAGGACATATTTAAAGTGCTGAAAGGGAAAAACCTACAACCATGATTACACTACCCAGCAAGGATCTCATTCAGATTTCACAGAAAAATTAAAACCTTTACAGACAAGCAAAAACTAAGAGAATTCAACACCACCAGAACAGCTTTACAACAAATGCTAAAGGAACTTCTCTAGGCAAGAAACACAAGAGAAGGAAAAAACCTACAAAAACAAGCCTAGAACAATTAAGAAAATGGTAATAGGAACATACATATCGATAATCACCTTAAATGTAAATGGATTAAATGCTCCAACAAAAGACCTAGACTGGCTGAGTGGATAAAAAATAAGACCCGTATATATGCTGTCTACAATGGACCCACTTCAGTCCTAGGGAAACATACAGACTGAAAGTGAGGGGATGGAAAAACATATTCCATGCAAAAGGAAATCAAAAGAAAGCTGGAGTAGCAATTCTCATATCAGAAAATTGACTTTAAAAATAAAGACTATTACAAGAGACAAAGAAGGACACTACACAATGATCAAGGGATCAATCCAAGAAGAAGATATACACATTGTAAATATTTATGCATCCAGCATAGGAGCACCTCAATACAAGAGGCAAATGCTAACAGCCGTAAAAGGGGAAATCAACAGTAACACAATAATAGTAGGGGACTTTAACACCCCACTTTCACCAGTGGACAGATCATCCCAAATGAAAATAAATAAGGAAACACAAGCTTTAAATGACACATTAAACAAGATGGACTTAATTGATATTTATAGGACATTCCATCCAAAAACAACAGAATACACTTCCTTCTCAAGTGCTCATGGAACATTCTCCAGGATAGATCATAGCTTGGCTCACAAATCAAGACTTGGTAAATTTAAGAAAATTGAAACTGTATCAAGTATCTTTTCTGACCGCAACGTTATGAGACTAGATATCAATTACAGGAAAAAGACTGTAAAAAATACGAACACATGGAGGCTAAACAATAGATAGCCAAGAGATCACTGAAGAAATCAAAGAGGAAATCAAAAAATGCCTAGAAACAAATGACAATGAAAACACAATGACCCAAAACCTATGGGATGCAGCAAAAGCAGTTCAAAGAGGGAAGTTTATGGCAATACAATCCTACCTCAAGAAACAAGAAACATCTCAAATAAACAACCTAACCTTACACCTAAAGCAATTAGAGAAAGAAGAACAAGAACAACAAAAAAAACCCCAAAGTTAGCAGAAGGAAATAGATCATAAATATCAGACCAGAAATAAATGAAAAAGAAATGAAGGAAACGATAGCAAAGATCAAAAAAACTAAAAGCTGGTTCTTTGAGAAGATTTAAAAAAATTGATAAACCATTAGCCAGACTCATCAAGAAAAAAAGGGAGAGGACTCAAATCAATAGAATTAGAAATGAAAAAGGAGAAGTAACAACTGACACTGCAGAAATACAAAGGATAACAAGAGACTACTGCAAGCAACTATATGCCAGTAAAATGGACAACCTGGAAGAAATGAACCAGGAAGAAATAGAAAATGTATACAGACCAATCACAAGCACTGAAATTGAAACTGTGATTAAAAATCTTCCAACAAACAAAAGCCCAGGACCAGACGGCTTCACAGGCGAATTCTATCAAACATTTAGAGAAGAGCTAACACGTATCTTCTCAAACTCTTCCAAAATATAGCAGAGGGAGAAACACTCCAAACTCATTCTACGAGGCCACCATCACCCTGATACCAAAACCAGACAAAGATGTCACAGGAAAAGGAAACTACCGGCCAATATCACTGATGTATAAATTCTCAACAAAATACTAGCAAACAGAATCCAACAACACATTAAAAGGATCATATACCATTATCAAGTGGGGTTTATCCCAGGAATGCAAGGATTCTTCAATATATGCAAATCATTCCATGTGATACACCATATTAACAAACTGAAGGATAAAATCTGTATGATAATCTCAATAGATGCAGAAAAAGCTTTCAACAAACTTCAACACCCATTTATGATAAAAACCCTCCAGAAAGTAGGCATAGAGGGAACTTGCCTCAACATAATAAAGCCCATATATGACAAACCCACAGCCAACATCGTTCCCAGTGGTGAAAAACTGAAACTATTTCCACTAAGATCAGGAACAAGACAATGTTGCCCACTCTCACCGCTATTATTCAACATAGTTTGGAAGTTTTAGCCACAGCAATCAGTGAAGAAAAAGAAATAAAGGGAATCCAAGTCGGAAGAGAAGAAGTAAAGCTGTCACTGTTTGCAGATGACATGATACTGTACATAGAGAATCCTAAAGGTGCCACCAGAAAACTACTAGAGCTAATCAATGAATCTGGTAAAGTAGCAGGATACAAAATTAATGCATAGAAATCTCTTGCATTCCTATACACTAATGAAGAAAAATCTGAAATTATGGAAACACTCCCATTTACATTTGCAACAAAAAGAATATAATACCTAGGAATAAGCCTACCTAAGGAGACAAATACCTGTATGCATAAAAGTATAAGACACTGATAAAGAAATTAAAGATGATAAAAACAGATGGAGAGATACACCATGTTCTTGGATTGGAAGAATCAACATTGTGAAAATGACTCTACTACCCAAAACAATCAACAGATTCAATGCAATCCCTAGCAAAATACCAATGGCATTTTCCACAGAACTAGAACAAAAAATTTCACAATTTGTATGGAAACACAAAAGACCCCGAATAGCCAAAGCAATCTTGAGAAAGAAAAACAGAGTTGGAGGAATCAGCCTCCCTGACTTCAGACTATACTACAAAGCGACAGTAATCAAGATAGTATCGTACTGTCACAAAAAAAAGAAATATAGATCAATGGAACAGGATAGAAAGCCCAGAGATAAACCCACACACATATGGTCATCTCATCTTTGATAAATGAGGCAAGAACATACAATGGAGAAAAGACAGCCTCTTCAATAAGTGGTGCTGGGAAAATTGGACAGCTACAGGTAAAAGAATGAAATTAGAACACTCCCTAACACCATACAACAAAAATAAACTCAAAATGGATTAAAGACCTAAATGTAAAGCCAGACACTATCAAACTCTTAGAGGAAAACATAGGCAGGAGGACACTCTATGACATAAATCACAGCAAGATCCTGTTTGACCCACCTCCTAGAGAAATGGAAATTAAAAAAAAATAAACAAATGGGCCCTAATGAAACTTAAAAGCTTTTCCACAGCAAAGGAAACCGTAAAAGATGAAAAGACAGCCATCAGAATGGGAGAAGATATTTGCATACGAAGCAACTGACAAAGGATTAATCTCCAAAATATACAAGTAGCTCATGCAGCTCAATATCAAAAAAACAAGCAACCCAATCCAAAAATGGTCAAAAGACCTAAATAGACATTTCTCCAAAGAAGATATCCAGATTGCCAATGAACACATGAAAAGATGCTTAACATCACTAATCATTAGAGAAATGCAAATCAAAACTACAATGAGGTATCACCTCATACCAGTCAGAATGGCCATCATCAGAAAATCTACAAACAGTAAATGCTGGAGAGGGTGTGGAGGAAAGGGAACTCTCTTGCACTGTTGGTGGGAATGTAAATTGATACAACCAGTATGGAGAACAGTATGGAAGTTCCTTAAAAAACTAAAAACAGAACTACTATACAACACAGCAATCCCACTACTGGGCATGTACCCTGAGAAAACCATAATTCAAAAAGTGTCATGTACCACAATGTTCATTGTAGCAGTATTTACAACAGCCAGGACATGGAAGTAACCTAAGTGTCCATCGACAGATGAATGAATAAAGAAGATGTGATGCATATATACAATGGAATATTACTCAGCCATAAAAAGAAACAAAACTGAGTTATTTGTAGTGAGGTGGATGGACCTAGAGACTGTCATACAGAGTGAAATAAGTCAGAAAGAGAAAAAGAAAGAAATACCGTATGCTAACACATATATGGAATCTAAAAAAGTTCTGTAGAACCTAGGGTCAGGACAGGAATAAAGACTCAGACATAGAGAATGGACTTGAGGACACAGGGAGGGGGAAAGGTAAGCTGGGACAAAGTGAGAGAGTGGCATGGACATGTATACACTACCAAATATAAAATAGATAGCTAGGGGGAAGCAGCTGCATAGCACAGGGAGATCATCTCGGTGCTTTGTGACCACTAGAGGGGTGGGACAGGGAGGGTGGGAGGAAGAGGCAAGAGGGAGGGTATATGAGGATATATGCATACATATAGCTGAATCACTTTGTTATATAGCAGAAATGAATACAACATTGTAAAGCAATTATACCCCAATAAAGATGTTACCAAAAAAAATGAAAGAAAGAAGCAGAGACAGCATGTATAGCAAGTATTTTAAAGAAGTTTTGTTGAAAAGGGGGCAGGGAAATAGAGCAGTAGGTGAATTCAAGAAGACGACAAACACTAGATCACGTTCATGTTGTGGTGGGGATGAGTCCGTAGAGAAGAGATTGGTGAAGCATGTAAAGAAGGGGAAAACCGAAGGATGGAAAACCTTGAGTGGGTGAGGGCAGAAGAAATCCAGAACACAAAGGGTTGAACCAGCCTTTGGTAGATGGAGGGACATGGTCTACATTTTGGCAGAAGGAAGCGGGGCAGGTGCAGGTTGACTTTTAGGGAAGGTATAGGAAGATAAGTGAGTTCACACTGTTAGTGTTTATTTTTCTTAATGAAGTCTGAAGTGACATCATCTGCTCAGCAGGAATCTGAAGGAGTGGGAAATCAGAAAAACTCTGCAAGATGGGTGAGCAGTACTGAGTGCCTGTTTGTAGTTACAAATAAAGTTCAAGTGCAACCGTCAGCTCAGTTATGTGATTTTCTCGAGCAGTACTCACCTTGTCTAGAACTGGCACAGTTAGGTTTATCCTCGGGTTTACCAGGCAAGAGGGACAGAGAAGAAGGGGCACTACAGTTAGGGATATTTGCAAGTGTAACGATGGACCATGGAGTCTAAACTGTATAGCACTCACCATAATGGCTGGTACACAGTGGTGGGTACACAATAATGAACAAATAAAAAACATATATCTCCCTTTACATGACTTCCACAATTCATTTATACATCCTCAACATAATTGAAAAGTTTAAGTTTGTGAGTGGAGAGAATATTTTGGCAGGAACTGAGGTTCTGTAAATTCTTGAGTCTTATCCTGCTCTACCCATCTAACTAACTGTTCACTTCCCTTTCCCCATTATGGTATTTGATGTACATATATACTAAGTATATATGCATATATATATATGTATATATATACACACACACACATACATACATACTTATGCATATATTCATATAAGAGACAAAGACATTCTTTACTTCTGTGTGGCCTCTGCCTTAAATGTTCTCCTTGAGGAATTTGGGGTCTAATGGGGGTCACATATATAATAAGTTACCTGTTAAAAGCTGTATTAAAAGAATATGAAAAGTTCTTGGGAGCATAATGGAAGGAGCAGTTTAAATGTGTCTTGTGGGTGGGGATGTCTTCACAGAGGAATTGACATATGAGCTCAAAATTAAGAGACAAAAGGTTTCATTTAAGCTTTGTTCAAAAGAAACTCACTTAAGAGAATAGAAAGAACTTATACTAAGAACTAACATTTATTGAGCGTTTACTATCTACGAGGCTCTAAGCACATTACACACTTTAGCCATTTAATCTATTAATAGGGTCTGTTTTTATTCCTATTTTTTTGGTGAGGATTAGGGAGGTTGATTACTCTGCTTATTGAGAGGCCCAAGTGGGACTCAAGTCCGGGTGTCGCTGATGCTCAAGCCCGAGAAGAGGGATTAGCACTAGCAAAGACCCAGGAAACGTGACAGTACATCAGGTGCCCGTGAAAGAGAGCAGACTGGGCAAGGGTGGGGGAAGAGGAGAGAAGTATGGCAGGGGCGGGAGTAGAAGGAACCGAAGGAGAGCCAGGAAAACCAGGCTGTGCCCAGATTCTAGTCCTCAACCAGGGGTGAGTTCCAGTTATCTATTTCTGTACAACAAACTACCCCAAACTTAGTGACATAAAACAACCATTTTATCATGCTCACAGATTTGGCAGGTCAGGAATTCAGAGAAGACACAGTGGGATGACTTGTCTCTGCTCCATAATGCCTGGGGCCACAGCCAGAAATACTCAAATCCTGGGGGTGACTCAGTGCTGGGGGCTGGAAACATGTGAAGCCTCGTCCACTCACATGTCTGGAAGTTGATGTAATTATCTGAGACCTTAGCAGGGCTGTTGGGATACCCTCATATGACCTCTCTATGTGCCTCCACTGGCTTCCTCACAGCCTGGTAGCTAAGTTGTCAGCACACGTGTCTCAGGAGAACATGAGAGGAGTACATGGAGTTTTACTCCACTGATGGAGGCAGTCACAAAGGCTCTCCAGGTCCAAGGAGAGAGGATGTAGACCCCACCAGTCAATGGAAGGAGGGTCAAAGAATTTGTGGCCTATTTTAAAACTACCACAGAGTCAGTGAATCAGATCATTAAATAGGAGAGACCTTTCATTTCATGGAAAGCCAAGTCTACTAGCACTGAGGTGATGTCTACTGCTATACAGCTTTTACATGTAAAATGTATGGAATTATGCTACCTGCTCTTCCAAAGTTCTCCCTGAACCTTTCTTTTTCTCATTGACTTTTCTGTAGTCTACCTTACTTCCCTCATTTACAGTTTTACATAAGACGAGCCAGGTTTAAATGAGTTACATGGGAGAACCTTGGAGATTTTTAGACACAACTAGCTCTAAAATTCTAACAAATAGGTAATAACATAAAAAGAAAAGTTTATATTGAAGAGGATTACTTTCCTAGTGCCTTAATAGCTGGCTGAATCTTTTGGATAAACATCATGTACAATCTGTTTAATTGCATTCAGTGTTATTTCAAAATTGGTATAATGTTTTTAAATGACGTATTCACAGAGTTCAATGGAGCCTCCAGATGTAGGTGAGCAACTAAACCCTCCAAAACAGATGGATACATTTGAGCAATATTTAATCTTAATGGAAAGCCAGGTTTACCTATGACAAGTTCCTGGCTTGGAGGCAATGCTTACTGTGATACAACTTTGCTGAGTTAAATGTTTACAGAGAGTAGAGAACGACAGGGTAACCAAGCAGCTGCTTTATTGTGAACCCGCATTTAAAACATGCCTCAGAACACTTGATTAAATGTTTTTTGCACCCTCAATTGAGTCTACAAGTGGTTCTTTAGAGAGTAACTTAATAATACAATTAGTAGTTGAATTATGTTCTAATATTATTCATTAATTCATTTATTCCACCAATTTTGTTGACGAACTACCATGGCCAACTCTTGAGCTAGTTACTGAGTGTTATCAGCAAATTATAGATGTAGCAGTATGTCAATTTTAGAGAGATTCCCCTTTTAAATGATTAATCCTTACTGGAGAAAAATGACTTGAGTTTGCATAAAATTTATCTTTAGAATCTAAATGAGTAAGTGCATGAAAAGCTAAGAATAATATCTGGCTCTAGCAAGAGCTCACTGCATGTTTAGCTCTGTTATTAAGCTTAAAATGCTCACTAAAATCCTCTCAAGTTCCCATATCTACTCACACTATATTTCTTGCATAAGTCAAAGATTAGTAAAAATCCCAATATCTCTCATGAACATAGATGCAGAAACCTTCAACAAAATATCAGCAAATCATATCTGACAATATATAAAAAGAATTAAACACCACAATCAAGTGCAGTGCAAGGCTGGTTTAACGTTTAAAAATCAATGTAGTTTCCATTGTATGGATGTTTCACTTCCTTGGTTAAATTTATTTCTAAGCATTTTATTAGTTTTAGTGCTGTTGTGAATGGGATAGTTTTCTTTATTTCTTTTTCAGATATTTTATTGTTACTGTATAGAAATGCAACTGATTTTTGTACAGTTTTATATCTTGCAACATTACTGAATTTGTTGATTAGTTCTAACAGTTTTTTGGTTGAGTCTTAGGACTTTCTATATATAAGATCACATCACCTGCAAATAATGACAATTTAGCTTCTTTTCCAATTTTGTTGCCTTTATTTTGAGTGATTGCTCTAGCTAGGACTTCTAGTATTATGTTGAATAAGAGAATGTGCACTCTTGTCTTATTCCTGATCTCAGAGGAAAAGCTTTCAGCCTTTCACTGTTGAGTATGATGTTAGCTGTGGGTATGTCATATTATTTATTTTATTACATTTATTTATTATATTGAGGTATGTTCCTTCTATACCCAACTTATTGAGGGATTTTATAATTCAGGATGTCATATTTTGTTAAATGCTTTTTTTGGCATCTATTGAGATGATCATGTGATTTTTATCTTTCATTCTATTAATGTGATGTATCACATTTATTGATTTGCATAAGTTGAACCATCCTTGCAACCCAGTGATAAATTCCACTTGATCATGGTGTATGATCCTTTTAATGTGTTGTTGAATTCAGTTTGTTAATATTTTGTTAAGAATTTTTGCACCTATATTCAGCATGGATATTGGTCTATAGTTTTCTTTTCTTGTAGTGTCCTTAACTGGCTTTGATATCAGGATAATTCTGGTCTTGTAAAATGAGTTTGGGAGTGTTCCCTCCTCTTAAATTTTTTGGAAGCATTTGAGAAGAATTGGCCTTAATTATTCTTTAAATGTTTGATAAAATTCAACAGTGAAACCATGTGGTCCTGGGCTTTTTGTGTTGAGAAGTTTTTGATTTCTGATTCAATTTCCTTTTTGGTCTGTTCAAATTTCCTGTTTATTCATGATTCCGTCTTGGTAGTTGTATATTTCTAGAAATTTATCCACTTGGGGAGATAAATTTATCCAATTTGTTGGCACATAATTGTTCATAGTAGTCTTCTATGATCCTATATATTTCTGTGGTATCAGTTGTAATAACTCCACTTTCATTTCTGAATTTAGAAGTTTGTGTCTTCACTCATTTTTTCTTAGTCAAACCAGTTAAAGGTTTGTCAATTTTGTTTATCTTTAAAAAAATCAGTTCTTAGTTTTCTTGATCTTTTCTATTGTTTTTCTGGTCTCTATTTCACTTATTTCTGCTCTGATCCTTGTCAGTTCCTTCCTTGTGCTAACCTTGGGCTTAGTTGTTATTCTTTTGCTAATTCCTTGAGGTATAAGTTTAGGATGTTTATTTGAGATCTTTCTATTTTCTTAATATATGAATTTATCACTACAAACTTACCTGTAAGAACTGCTTTTGCAGCATCCTTTAGGTTTTAGTATATTGTGTTTTGATTTTCATTTATTTTGAGACATTTTAAAATTTCCTTTTGATTTTTTCTTTGACCCATTAGTTAGATGTTTAGGAGTGTGTTGTTTAGTTTACACATGCTTTTAAATTTTCAGTTTTCCTCTTGTTGATTTCTAGTTTCACATGATTGTGGTTAGAAAAGATACTTGGTATGATTTCGATCTTAAATTTGCTAAGACTTGTTTTGAGGCAATGAAATCTACAAGACTTGAAAAAGAACTGAGGAAGACACACACAAAAATGTAAAAATATCCTGTGTTCATGGATCAAAAGAGTCAATATTGTTAAAATGTCCTACTACCCAAGCCATCTATAGACTCTAAATAGCCAAATCAATACTGAAAAAGAAGAACAAAGCTGGAGGCACCACAGGTCCTGATTTCAAACTATATTACAAAGCTATAATAATTACAACAATATGGTACTGGCATAAAAACAGACACACAGACCAACAGGACAGAATAAAGAGCCCAGAAATAAACCCCTGCACTTATGCCCAACTAATATTTGACAAGATAACCAAGAATATACAATGGGGAAAGGATAGTCTTTTCAACAAATGGTGTTGGGAAATCTGGATATAGAAAAAAATGAAACTGGACCCTTATCTTACACCATACACAAAAATCAACTCAAACTGGATTAAAGACTTAAGCATAAGCCTGATACTGTAAAACTCCTAGAAGAAAACATAGGAAAGAGGCTCCTTGACATTGATCTTGGCAATGATTTTTTTATATGTTATAGCACAAGCACAAGCAACAAAATAAAAAAAAAATCAACAAGTGGGACTACAATTAACTAAAAAGCTTCTATACAGAAAAAGAAACAATGAACAAAATGAAAAGGCAACCTACAGACTAAGACAAGACATTTGCAAACCACATATCAAAAAAGGGGTTAAGGGCTTCCCTGGTGGCGCAGTGCTTGAGAGTCCGCCTGCCGATGCAGGAGACGCGGGTTCGTGCCCCGTTTCGGGAAGATCCCACATGCCGCGGAGCGGCTGGGCCCGTGAGCCATGGCCACTGAGCCTGCGCGTCCGGAGCCTGTGCTCCGCAAATGGGAGAGGCCACAACAGTGAGAGGCCCGCATAACGCAAGGAAAAAAAAAAAAAAAAAAAAAAAATATAATAAGAGAAGTAAGTCCCCAGGAACTGCCACTGAGTCCCTTGTAAAGAACTTTGTCTTCCCCACTCTATGAACCAATAAATACACATGCATGCACATCACAACCCCTCACCTGCTCCCTGACACACACTACACAAAAGCACACACAACTTATGCACTTAGATCTTGTCAACTCCTAGCTCTTCAGCTAAAATATCCGTATAAGGCTGAATTCTCTTCAGGATCAGCCAGCATCATCCCTATTTCATGTACATTCCTGCAAAAGAAATGGTCAAAGAAGTACCTAAGCAATCACAGCTAAACAGTAAGACATAACATGTATGGAGCTGGAGCAATAGTGTGGCATAATGTGAAATGCATGGATTTGACTTTCGTGCCAGATTGACCTGAATTCTAATCTCAACCCGGTCATTTTTACTAATGGTCTTGGGCAGGTCACTTAACCTCTGTGAAGTTCAGTTTTTAATTCTATAAAATACCTACTTTGGGAAGGTGGTAAAAATTAGAAGTACCATATGTACAGTGCCTGTTATCTGGAAGGCGCTCAATAAGGGGAAGATGCTATTACTACACAGGTGTTGGAGCACCGAAAGCTCAGGATGCCACAGGCCCTGTGAAGAAGACACAGAATAAAGGCCAGAGTGCTACCACATCCTTACACAAAAGCATCTTGGGATTGTATTAGATTACAGCCTAGAGCTCGCTATTGAGGACACTGAAGACAGAGACAGGAAGTGAATTGATCAGGGTCACACGGCAAACCAGTGACAGAATCAGGACAAAATCCTAAGTAAGTCTGGAAGGTTCAACTTAATGCTCCTTTTCTGTAAGACAGCACCCTCGCAGAGGCCCGGGCTCTGCTCTGACCTGCCCCATTCCACTCTGATGTGACAATTTGTACTCCTCCTTTGCACCCAGGGTGTCCCCTCATGACGGGCAAGAGAAAGAGCAGATGAGGTGTGTTTCTAGGGTCGACCAGGCCTGCACAGACATCCCCGTCGCCATGGCAACCCCAGCTCGGGGAGGACCCGCTCCTCCGGCGCCCCCTCCCACTCACGCAGCGGACGTGACACGTGCGACGGGGTCACGTGTTGTTGTTGGGCCGGGAAAGCTGCTTCCGGGTCAATGCAGGACACTGGGCTCCAGCGGCCGGAGTGGGGGACGAGGTGAAGCGGATCCGGTCTGCAGCCGGCCGGGAGCAGGCCGGAGGCTGAGCGGCGGCCACGGCGGCGGCCGGGAGGGGGGAGGAGAGGCGCAGCCCGAGGAGCCGCCGCAGCAGCTCCCCCGCCTCCCGGGCTGAGGGGTGAGTGGAGCCCGGGCCTGCCAGCTCCGCCGGGTTTTCGAGGCCCTAGGGGCGCCCCTCCGGAGCCGGGGTGCAGTGCGAGGAAACAGCGGGAAGGAGTCGGAGCGGGACGAGGCCTGCCTGGGCGAAGGGGAGGATGGGACATCTGCCCGGTCGGAGGGAAGATGGGGCCGGGCCTGGGCTGAGGCGGCGCGGGGAGGGCCTGGGCTGGGAGAGGGAGTCGGGGCCCGGGTTGGAGGAGGGCGTCTGGGGGAGCCTGTCCGAATTCCTGAGAATCCGGACTAATCACTGTGCCCCGGGGGCGTGGGGGATGAGGAGATGCCCCCTGGCTGGTAGGAGATGGAGACGACTCTGGGGCTGCTGGGGAGATAGGAAACTTGCCTCTGAACCACTGAATCAAAAAAAATATCAAAAAATAAAAAATAAAATAAAGGACGTTTCCCGAGGGAGGTTTGGTGGGGCAAGGAGCGGACTGGCATTCCCAGGCTCTTGGGACTCTAGGCCTGCCCCTTCCGGGGGCTGGTAGAAGGATGCGGTAGTTTAATAAGGACTTTTGGGAGAATCATTTTGCCCCCAAGACAATTAACTGACAGTGAGGCGATTGGAGTAGGATGGGGCCTGGGAGGAGGGTACCCCGTCCTGGGATCTGGGAAAGGGGGAGGGTAAGAATCTGTGAGGAGCTTCATTCTCCGCTGAGAATGGGGAGTACAGAGTTCAAGGTCCTCTTCTAGGAAGACATACTGGGAATTGGTGAAGCGAGAAGGAGATTTAATACTGTCTTCTCTTGGGGCACAGTGATTCTGGAAGTTGTAGTTCAGGAAAGTTGGTTGGAAGACTAGAACTGTTTATAGTCAGTGGAGGAAGGAGGAGCTCTACTCTGAAGGTTGCTAAGCTACCAGAAGCTTGTAGGCACCGCCTAGGTCTGTTGTTTGGGGAAGTTAGCGGTTCTTTCAGGTCCAGATACAGGTTTAGTTGAGGCATGTCCCCATTCTTTTTATGCTGCCCTGGAGCTCTTAAATTGGTTTCCACGAGTCCATCTTGAGCTAAGAGATATGTGTAGGTTCGGAGGACTAATGAAGACATTCAGCCTTTGAGTCCTGAGGTATTTGACCTAAATCTCTAGGGTAGGAGCTTTCAAACTTTTTGCTCCATAGTTAGAAGTACATTTTACATCATGATCTAGTACATACCGACATAGGAATGAAAAGTTTCACAAAGCAGTATTTACCCTTGTTACTAATGATGCATACTGATCATTTCTATTATATTTCATTCTTTTCCATTAAAAAATGCTGACTAAATCCACTAAATTGTTATGTAGGTCACAAGTTGCAGTTTGACAGACACTCTCGCCAAGGCACATTTCTTTGGCTTCAATTAGTGTCTTCATGTATGTTTCTAGAGAGCAAGGATGATTACAAGGAGATGGATAGGGAGGTAGAGTGGAGCCCACCTGGTGTGACGACGGACTGTTTCATTTGTTTACATATTTATAAGGTGTAGCAAATTGTACCATAATCTTAACCTTTGATAGCTTAACGTTGCCTGATCATTTGTGAAATTTTTGAAGTAAGTGTGTGCTTTAATTTTCTCTATCCTTTGCTGGGTCTGAGAAATATGAGAGGCCTTGTTCCATATAGTTGATTCATCCCTACAGCATCTTTAAGGTAATTTTATTTTAATCTCACAGTGCTAATACACTAATTTTGCTTTTCTGCTGTTTAAAAAATCTCAAGCTGAAACCCATACTTCCTTACTCCAATAATTAATGTGTGGTATACTTTTTCTACGTGGTTAAAGGTGCAGGTTCATGGCTTTAGTAACTTAATCATAAACTTAAGTATAACTTTGAGCCAGTTAACATCTTAATTCCCCCCATAAAAATGGCATTTTCATCTGTTTATAAAATAGGTGGGGTCCTTGTATGAGTAGTATTATGATAAATGTTAATGATTGTTGCTGAACAAAGTGAGAGGCCTTCATGTGTTGCCATGTTTGAAGTCCTTTTAGAAGTTGTCACACAGCCTATTGTTACAGGGCGTTGAGTGTCAAATGATGTTGCCTGATTTCAGTAGGTACATTATAGGGTTTATTTAACACCAGTTTAATAGTTTTAATTTTTGTTGAGGATGCCTTTGTATTATTTGGAACATGGAATTCAAAGGCACAACCATCAGGAAAGTATTGCCCAAATTAAAGTTTACCAGTGGGGCCACATTCTTGATTAGATGCCTTATGAAAGCACTCTTATTATCTTCAAACTTTGTGTGTTATAAAATATATCTTTCTTACCTTTAACTATTGACCATGTCTTGGTTACTGATGAGAGTGGCTATGCTGGCATGTATCAGCCATCCTTTAAAAATTACCTTCTAATCAGGTAAATATTTATTTTAAAATATTTAGCTTTAAAGAATGTTTAAAAGTTTTCTTTTTGTGGTAGGTGTTTGGGACATTAAGGAAGATTCTCATTAATTTCATTTTTCTGGGAATCATGTGTACCTGTGAATAAACAGTTGTGGAGAATTTACCCTGAGTGATTGTGTGTGCTTTTTTATAGTTTTCATTTCCTCTCTTGAACCTCAGACTCTTAAGTATTTCCACTTATAGCAGGCGCTTTTCCCTTTCTAATATTTGCTTCCAAACTGCTGTGGGTTTGGAAATTAGGTGCTTACCTTTGTTAGAACTTTGCGTAGAATGAGATTATATAGCTCTGAATAATGTTCTTTCATTTATATATATGTTAAATATATATATAAATACTTTTTTTTTAGTGTGTCAACTATGTGACATGTATTTTGGCTGCTCAGAGACCTGTCAGCTGACATCTTAGTCATGGGCTGTGTTTTAAATAAGTGAACTCTGTATATTTGGGCCAAGTTGGCTGTATAGAAAAAGTTGTAAAGAGTAATATGAAACTGATAGTAATACAATTTGGACTTAAGGGGTGAAGAAATCATTTAGCTGTGATTGTTGCCTTTGCCCTGCGTGCAATTCATTGTTGAGGTACCATTCTTCCCTTTTTCTTTGCCACTACTGTGTTCTAGCTTTTATCTCTTTGGGATTGGAATGCTAACAGCCTAACTATTCCCGTTCTCCATCTGCTTGATCTTGCATAGCTTCATCAGAGTACTCTTCCAAAGAATATTGCTGTAATTTATAATTTCCCTCCTCAAAAACCATTAGCAGTTTCCCAGTGCCAGCATTGAATAAAGCCCATAGTGTTTAGTTTGACGTTGAGGGCATTCTACAGCCTCTACTTTTTACTGACATTATTTTTGCATTCCTAAACGCAAGATCCTCTGTTCCTGCCAAGCTGTCCACTCGTCGTACCTTCCTTTTTATGTAACGTTATTCCTGAGAGTCTGTGGGAAGCATGTTCCCTTTCTTCATGAAATCCTACTCATCTTTGTTTCATTACAGATGATCCTTCTTCCTTGAAGTCTCTCTTGCCGTTTTGTTTGTACTACTTTTCCTGTATTGCTTTGTATTTACTGTTTGTGTATCTTGTTTCTGTCTCTTTTAGATTGTAAACTCATGGAGACAGAAGCTCAAATATACTCAGATCTCTAGGACACCTAGCACACGTTTTATCACAGGATAGTTCATGGTGATCAGAATGAACTATGATCAAGGGAATCAGAATTGATTGAACTAGTGGTTAAAATTGCAGATCTCTGGAAATTCTGCCCTAGACTTACTGAATCAGAATCTAGGAATCTTCCCAGGTGATTCTAATGTACAGTAAAACTTGACAATTGCTGACCTAGCGTGATGCTTTAAAATACAGTAGGTACACATACAGTTTTTTTAGCAAATGATGTAAATGAACTGAGCAGTTTCAGTTCAGCATATTGGTTTAATTTGAGGGCTTTGGAGTCAGGCAGCCTAGGTTTGGATCTTCTTTCACTCACTAGCCATCTGACTAGCCTCTCTTTGCTTTAGTTTTGCGATGTGTAAAATGGGGTTAATAATAGTACCTTTTATAAAGGTGTTGTGAGAATTGAATGATATCACATAAAAAACAACATACTACAAGGTAAATAGTGAACTCAATAGATATTATCTGCTTTTGTCATGCTGATCATGGTAAGGAGGCTCATCAAAGTAATGAAACTTGAGAACAGATTGTGTCGGTCATTGTTAAGCAAATTGCTCGTGTTTTCAAGAATTTAGGCTTAACATTTATTTTCCATTTTAGACATAACAGTTGGTGGACCTGTATGGTGTTTAGGTTTAAATTCATAAAAATGTGTTTTGCCTTCTTTAGAAGGATTGGTACCAAATTAACATGTTCGATTCCACCACCCCCCCACCCCCGCTTCATCTCCCTGAAGGATAAAGTGCAGACTTGGAAACAGAGGACCATAGCCTCTTGCCATCTGGTCCTGCAGGCCCATCTTCATCTCCCAGCCCTTCTCCCTCACACTCCACACCAGCCACACTGCATTTCTCACTTTCAGTTATTTGTGACTTTCCCCCTTATTTTTCATCTAGGAATTCCTGTGACCTCTTTTAAGACTCAGGTTTATGTGTGGCTGACCTTCTTGAAGAGAGTCACTC
This sequence comes from Lipotes vexillifer, assembly GCF_000442215.2. Taxonomy (NCBI): domain Eukaryota; kingdom Metazoa; phylum Chordata; class Mammalia; order Artiodactyla; family Lipotidae; genus Lipotes; species Lipotes vexillifer. The sequence continues at coordinate 1,234,061 of NW_006776684.1, forward strand.
CCTTGGTGTTCTCAAAGTGCTTTGTCCATACTTATGTATTACTCTTGTGTACATTGGTCTTCTTTTTGGAGGGAAAAGGATTTAGTCCTGGCCTATGGTCCCAGTACATTGTATATAATTAGTCTACCTCCGCTAGAAGCAGAAGGTGCCTGGGGGTTATTTGACTTATAAGCTCTCCCATTTTTCTGGACTTTCTTACTCAGTTTTCATAATAATAACTACAATTTATTGACCACTTGCTAGGCCAGGTGCAGCTAGATGCTTTCAAAACTTTTTTCATTTAAACTTCACAATGACTCTATGAAATAGCTATTAATAGTTTCATTTTACAAATGAGAGAGCAGGCGTAGAGGTAAATAACTTGCTCAAATTTCAGTGCAGATTCATAACTGAACTCAGGTCGAATTAGGAGAGTTAAAACAGCCACCACACCTCCATTACTCAGGACTCTGGCTATGTGAAACTTTCACTAATCATTCGTTAATGGTCCTTAGGAATGTGATCTATTACTAGTACTGTTGAGAAAAGGCTTCAACTAAAATTCCTCTTAGATTAATGCTTTTGCAGTGATTTTCAGAGTTTCTTTCCATCTGTAATACCTCTCGCTGGTTTTCGTGATTTTCACGCCACTGTCAGAAAATACGACTTCATATTTATTCAGAGTAAAAATTCACTTTTTTGTTCATGCAGCAGATATTTGTTGCCATGCGCCTGACACTGCTCTGTACCACACTGAACTGGACTGACAGATCCCTGCTTTTGTGGGACTTTGGTTCTGGGTGGAGTTTATCACTAAACTGATAGATCTGGATAAGTGCTGTCAAGAATGAAAGAGGGTGAGGTGATAAGTGATTGCTGGTGGCAGTGGCGCCATTTTTAATGGGCTGGTTAGAGGCGGCTTCGTTGAGAAGGTAACATTTGTGCTTACATTTATTTGAGGCTCAAATGCTGAGATGAAGCCAGCTAAGCCCAGAGCCAGGAAAAGGGCATTCCTGTAAAAAAAAGCCTTAAGAGGGGGAATCAGCTTGGCAGGTTTGAGAAGTAGAAAGCCATGCTGGCTGAAACCTAGTGGGCTAAGAAAAGGGTGGGAGGAGGTAAGTTTAGAGAAGTAAGCAGAGAACAGATAAAATGAAGCCCTGAAGACTACGATAAAGATTTGGATTTTATTCTGAGTGTGAAGGGAAGCTTTTGGACAGTTTAAAGGCCATGATTTGACTTAGATTTTGAAAAGATCACTTGGATGATCTTGGAGAATGAATTATATGGTCATGAGTGACCTGGGAGGAAGCTATTGCAACAGTCCTAGCGAGAGGTTGATGGAGGCTTAACCCAGAGTAAAGTAGAAGAAATGGCAAGAATTGGGCAGAATTGGGGTGTTTTAGAGGTTGGTTAATTATGGGGATGTGAGAGGAAGAGAAAAATGTAACTCTGGAGGTGGGGACTTGGTGGAGGAGGAAGCGGGTTTGAGGAGGGAATTAAGAATTCTGCTTTTGCCTCCTGTGTGCCTCTCTCCGATGATACACCCCCACCTGCCAAGGGTACCACAGTTCTAAATTTCGTGTTTATTATTCTCTGACTTTTCTTTAACAGTTATCACCTATGTATGTAACGCTAAACAGTACGATGATTAATTTTCTATTTTTTGATTTTGTTTAAGTGGGATTGTGCTGTATATATTCTCGTGATTATTTTATCCATTTAACGGTGTTTCTAAAAGTCATTCACGTTGATAAGGAAGCTGTCATAGCAAATGATCGAGTATTATGTGTTGTTGCTGTGGAAACATTTCATTTTATGAATATAATGCAGTGTATCCAATTGCCTATTCTTGCATGTAAGGGCATTTTTTTTGGTCAGGATTTTTGTAATTTCAAACAATACCGTTGTTGTGGACATTCTTGTACTTTTCTCCTGGTGCACATTACAAGTTCCCGTAGAGTTTACACTGAGAAGGAGAATTTCTGGGTCACAGGCAATGTGCATCTTCAGCTTCCCTAGAGAATGATGAATGCTTTTCCAAGGTATTTGTACTCTCACTAGCAATAGAAGAGTTCCTATTCTTCCACATTTTCTCTAGCACTTGGTATTGTCAGAATTTTTAAGTTTTGCTAATTTATATAAAATGGTAGTTTGTTGAGATTTTAATTTCTGTTTCTGAATATTATTGAACTTGAACATCTTTTACATATATTTATCAGTCTTTTGAATTTTATCTTCTGTTAAATACTTGTTCATGTCTTTTCTATTTTTCTATTGAGTTGTTTGCCTTTTTCTTATTGGTTTTAGGAGTTCCCACACGTTAGTTACATGTGTTGCAAGTATCTTCCAGTTTTTGGCTTGTCTTTTTCTGTGTTTAAAGTCTTTTGATGATCAAAAGTTTTTCATTTGACTTCTCCTTTATGGTTCATTTTTGCATTTTGCTTATGAAGTAGTTCCCTAAATCAAGATCTTAGAGCTCTTTTCCTATTAAAAAAAAAACTATTTTCTTCTCATAGGAATAAAGTTTGCTTTCCACATTTTAGCTGGATTGAATTTTTCTGTGTTGTGAGATGAAGATTCCCTTTCATTTTTCCCAGATTTATTTTCACTTGTCCTGGTACAGTTCTTGTGTAGTTTAACCTTTTCTTACTGATGTCTGTGATGCTTGCAGCTACATTTACATAGGCCTGTTTCTGAGCTCTCTTTTCAATTCCACTGATCGACTTTTTTTCCTCCAGCGTTTTCTTTACAAAGTACAGTTGATTCTTGTTATTCATGGTACTTATGTAAAGTTGCCGTGAACACCAAATTAGTGAATATGGAACCATTGCTCCCAGGGGAAATGTAGGGTTAGGGTCCTGCCAGTCTTTGCACACAACATTTTTGTCAAGTGATCAATACCTGACTTTGTTTTTGTTTTTTTTAAAAAAAATCTTTATTGGAGTATAATTTCTTTACAATGGTGTGTTAGTTTCTGCTGTATAACAAAGTGAATCAGCTATACGTATACATACATCCCCATATCTCCTCCCTCTTGCGTCTCCCTCCCTCCCTCCCTCCCTCCCTCCCTATCCCACCCCTCTAGGTGGTCACAAAGCACTGAGCTGACCTCCTCCCTGTGCTATGCGGCTGCTTCCCACTAGCTATATCTGTCTTACATTTGGTAGTGTATATATGTAAAATGATTCTGAAGAACCTAGGGGCAGGACAGGAATAAAGACGCAGACATGGAGAATGGACTTGAGGACACGGGGAGGGGGAAGGGTGAGATGGGGCGAAGTGAGAGAGTGGCATGGACATATATACACTGACTTTGTTTTATATGTTTCTGTTTAAAGACACCTTATTCAGTATATATTGTTGATTCATTAACTTTGGATTCATAGTGAACAGCACTGTGGTTAGATAGAATAAATCTCATCTAACACCTATTTTTTCCATAAGGCACATCACAACCTTCCTGTGCTTAGGGGCACAGCATCGCACTGAGGGGCCTTTTTCAATAGTAAAATCAACAAAAAAGCACAAAAATATGAAAAACCTGGCACTGAATAGACCGTGAAAAGGACACTTGTTTACAGTATGAGAGCTGAAACAAGAAGGCAGAGCTTCCCCTTGTTCTGTCTCAGCTGGAAATGTACACGTCTGTCAGGTGACTCAAATTTTTTCGTACTCTGCAAGTATCTGCAAATGACTGTAAAAATGTTGCAAGTATTGATTTTGGGGTTACAAATTAATTCGAGTAGGTGAATTTGCAAATAAAGAATTTGCTAATAATGAGGCTCAACTGTATTATGAAGTCTGGGGAGGCAGTTTTTCAGGAACTTTAGCACTCTCCCTTCCCTCTTATGCTTAGATATATATTTATAACATTTTATTTTAAAATAATGATTTAATGCAATGAATCTCTCAAATACTAAGTTCTGGTTGACGGGTGCCATTATCTCAATGAAGATAGGTCATTTTTGAGAATATTTTTATTATATTTATAACATGGTATTGTTATTTAGTTATAGGTAAATGAAAAAAGAATTTTAGGAAAGAATCATGATTCTTAAAATGTTGGAAACAGGTCTAGATTATTAAACTCTTATTATTGTGACTTATATGAGGATCATATTTTCTCATAGGTACTATTAGTTAACTTAAGGCATACATTTTATAAAGGCAAGTCCCTTTGGAGATTGTAGTTTAAATGTTAACTCTATTAATCCCTCATCCATTAGTGACATTTTTCCATGTGAACACCAGTAAAGGAATCCAATAAAAATGTAAGATTGTATACATTATAAATCATATCTCCTACAAAATGCATTTATTGAGACTTGGCTAATTTATCCCTCACTTTTTAAGATCCTTAAGTGAATTGTTGGCATTAATTTGATAACTGTGTTGAGGGAGTAAGAATCAGACATTTTGGACTTGACCTGTATTTATCTTTTTTTTTTTTTTTTTTTTTTTTTTTTTTTTTTTTAGTATAACATATTTTATTTATTCCCTATTTTTTGAAGTATTTTTATTATGGTAAAATATATATAACATGTACCATTTTAACCAATTTTAAATGTACAGATCAGTGGCATGATCAGTGGTACATTCACATTGTTGTACCACCATCACCACTGTCCATCTCTAGAACTTTTTTGTCCCCAAACTGAAACTCTGTACCCATTAATCAATAACTCCCTATTCCCCACTCTCCCCAGCCCCTGGCAACTATCATTCTACTTTCTGTCTCTGTGAATGTGACTACTCTGGATGCTGGATATAAGTGGAATCACATAGGATTTGTCCTTTTGTGTTTGGCATACTTCACTTAGTGTTATGTCTTCAAGGTTCATCCATGTTGTAGCATGTGTCAGAATTGCCTTTTCAAAGCTGAGTAATATTCCATTGTATGTACATACTACGTTTTGCTTATCCATTCATCTGCCTATGGATATTTGGATTGTTTCCATCCTTTAGCTATTGTGAATAATGCTGCTATGAATATTGGTGTACAAATAGCTATTCAAGTCCCTGCTTTCAGTTCTTTTGGTATATACCTAGAAGTGGGATTTCTGGATCATATGGTAAATCCATATTTAATCTTTTGAGGCACTGTCACACTGTTTCCTACAGCAGCTGCACCATTTTACAGTGTCACCAGCAATGCACATATATTCCTCTTTAGTTACTACACTGTGCGTATTGGTCTGAAGTATGGCAGAAATTATTAACTCTTGCATATAAGACATATAGTATAGTATAGATACCAAAGTTATATATTCAGTATTAAATCTACTGTGGCTGTAGTTTTTGCAGAAGAATTTAGCTTGTGCTCAGAAGCAAGTATTTCTGGCTCTGTTACTGATTCATTGCCCTGTCATGTGATCTCTTACTTTTGGAATCCCCATGGAGAGGTAGACATAATTAGTAATTCAGTGGTGGCTATGATGCATTTTTGTTTGTAACTACTCTGAGCTGAGTTTATTAATACACCAGCTTTTCATACTTTATAAAATACATTTGATATGCACAATCAGAAGTGATTAGAAAACTCACTGATTGGCATATTTATTGAGTGCCAATTATGTGCAAAGTTCCAGTCCATGATAGATAGAAAGAAGCATTGTGATATGGTTCTTACCCTCAAGAGCTATACAGTCTAAAGATATTAAACAAACAAAAGAAAATCACAACACTATGCATGAGTTAATAATGGGACAAAAATGAAAAGAATCCATGCCAATATGTGATTGATTAATTGCCCACTGAATATTTTAGGCAATAAATATTTACCATGAGCTCAGCTCAAAGGAAACAGATCATTGTGGCAGGAGGTATCTGAAAAGGCTTCATCTCCGAAGTATATTCTGAGTGGGGCCTTGAAGGATGCATAAAATTTAGACAGGTGGAGAAGGGAAGATCTTCTAATTAAGGAGGAGTGACATTATAAATGTCAGACATTTTACTGCCTGAATCATTAATTGGCATTAACTAGCATAGGCCCAGGACCAAAAAATATTAGAGCAAATCTATTTAGCAAAATTTGTAAATAAGTCCCCAGCCCTACATTAATGCTGCCATGCTCACTGGGTTGTGATGGGAGTAGTAACAGTGGTAGCAGTAGCAGTAGGAGTAATAGTAAGCCATATTTAGTGAGTGCTCTCCATGTGCCAAGCACTGAATGAAACCTGTTTCACCCATGTTATCTCCATTCATTCAGCAACCCTATGAGCTAGGGGTTAGGGGCTATCTGTTACCCCTTTTATAAGTGAGGCAGTGGAGACTTAGACACCAAAGTAACTTCCTTGTAGTCAAATGGAGTGGTGGAGTCAGTCATGATTTACATCCCGGCAGTTTGGTTCTAGAACCAGCACTTATTACCACTAGGCAATATCACCATAGGGCAATAATACCACTATAGCACTAAATATGGAAAGGGCTAGTGAATTTCTTTAATAACCTGTAAACTTCGGCAACCTCTCTGTGTGGCTGATGTTTACATTCTGGCAATTCTTCGCTGTGAGCCAGAATGGTCTGTAAACTCTAGAAGGCTGCAGGGTGATGAACTAGTAGTCCGTTCCTAATGAGGCCTTGATTTAACTTGATAGCCTCTGTAGTTACTCACAAGCAGAGATGATGGGGTAATCTGTTCTATAAACAGCTGAGTTTATAGAACAGATTGACCTTAAACTTGTGTATTCACAGCTGAAAGATAGCATGTGTATACAATTTTCTCCTGATGAAAACCAATCCATTCAAGAAACTAATATTTATTGCTTTTTGGCAGGAAAGGGAAGTTGAGAATATTTTTTCCCCCTTTGGTTACTAGACCAATCAGTACTGCTGCTTAGCTTTGTGGTTCAGTTACTTTGACATGGTTACAAGAGGTATTTTGGCTGTAATCATTTTCATAAATTTTAATAAGTTGTATTTCTGTGATTTGTGCATGATGCTACATACTGTTGACATGGTTTTTTTTTTTTTTTTTTTCTTCAGTGAAGACAGTATGGCTCAACAGATTAGGGATACAGAAAGTATGACTTAGCATGCTGGTTGGGCCTCGGAAACCTGAGCAAGTCACCTCAGTTTCATGTCCTGTAAATAGAGATAAGTGTCAGTTTGGCTGTTTCAGAAGATGGTTGTGGAAAATTACTAGTCTTTCAGATGATTGTTAATCTCAGTTTGGGGACACTCGGCTTTTGGGGAGCATCGATTCAAGAGTAAATGTTTCTACTCCTGAATTTTGAGTAAGTGCAACATAAAAGCCTTGAGATTTTCCCAGATTGAATCTGGGCCACATAGAAAGGTAGGGATGGATGCAGACTTGTTTGTGAAGGGGTTGGGAAGGGGGATAAGGGCGGACTCTCCTTGGAATTTATTGAAGTAAGGGGTGTGGTGAATATTAAAGTTTTTATGTTGTGATTGCTGAAAGTTGGTGGAAAGTGCTCTTCTGTATTCTAAAATGCCTAATTTCGTAGGGATATAGACAATTGGTGTAAGCCAACATTTCTGGACAGTTAGAAGCTACAGGAATTAAGAAAGAAGTTCTTAGAAATATTTTCACACAAAGAGGTACTTACATCTAAACAGCAGTATTTTCTTAAATTTTTTTCCTCTCAAATACTTTCTCATCAAAATAATAAAATCCTTGGGCTAGTGCATTTGGATCAGAAATTTTGAGTGCTACGTAGAAGAGACTACTAGCGTGAGAATCAGTCCTGTTTGCTAATTTGCAGTTGTGGATGAGAAAACTTTGTCTTTTGTCCAACATCAAATGTGCCTTGTATGCAGTATAGTTCTTTAGTAGAAAATACAGACAGCTCTGGGGCTGTACTCACTGATAACGTAGAGTCACAGTTTTAGATATTTTGGTGCCACTAATATAATGAAATAAAGAATTTGGATTAGATATATTAATACCTGTGGTACGTTTAAGGAGAAGCATAGTGCTGTGATAAGTGAAGAGGGTAACAGGGCCCTACTAATAGCCCAATTCAAGGACTGACCAGGAGTCTGAATTCACATTTCATTTGGCAATGTTGGATTTTAAAAAAAATAAATAAATTTTTTCTAATTAAAAAAAATAATCTACCCAGAAAAGTTGATGTGCTACATTATTTCACTTGGATATAGTTTAGTATACAGTTGAGAAGGAGACTGAGAAATAGGGTGGTTCATAGTAGGGTGTGAAATCATGGTGGTGTGGTATGTTATGATAGTGGACTTATCAGCTATGCTCAAGTTTTGCACTTGGCATACTCAGAGTCAATTTGTGAATTAGTAAACTATAATTCTACAGAAGAGTTCTGAAAGGTTATTAGAACTAATTTATTTTCCTTACTTTTCATCCCAAGAAGGCATACACTTAGGTATATAACATAATGCTCAAGGAGGTAACTGAGATAGAATTGCAGGTATATGTACTTTATGATAAGTGAAGGTAGAAGTGCCATCCGGAATGAGACTGTCTAGCCTAAGTATGTTGACTTGGACAATGTCTTTAATGTGTTTTTATGGGAGAGATTGCTGTCATTCATGAGTTCAGGTGCAAAAGCTTGTTAATGGAATACTCTACAGACCATAAAAATGATTGTAAGGCTTCCCTGGTGGCGCAGTGGTTGAGAGTCCGCCTGCCGATGCAGGGGACGTGGGTTCGTGCCCCGGTCCGGGAAGATCGCACATGCCGCGGAGCGGCTGGGCCCGTGAGCCATGGCCGCTGAGCCTGCGCGTCCGGAGCCTGTTGCTCCGCAACGGGAGAGGCCACAACAGTGAGAGGCCCGCGTACCGCAAAAAAAAAAAGATTGTATATGTATATATTTATGGATATAGAAAGTTTTTCATGAGCTGTTCAGTGAAAAGGCAGGTTACAGAGCTCTGTATCTAAAAGTAATTTAATCTTTGTGTAAACATCATGTATTTACATAGTATGGAAAAAATGGTCTGAAAAAATATACACCATAAAGTGCGTCCTCAGGCTTTTAATCTACTCTCTAAATCTGTCAACCAAAGCTTCCTGGTATGTCAACCAAAGCTGTGGCGCTCAATATACTTCAGATAAGAAAAGCTTTTTGGTGGCACTTAGTTACATGCTTAGCTTTTAGCTAATGAAAGGTGAAACTACATCTACATGGGGTTATAGGTTTTTTGCTTATTTTCAGTTGGTAATTTTTAACAATTCAGAATGTATATCGCTAGTATTTTTGAAGCAGTTATTTAGAAAAAAGCTTATCAATAGACCCTTTTTTTCTTTATTTTAATTTTTAATTGAAGTATAACTGATTTACAGTGTTGTGCTAATTTTTGTTGTACAACAAAGTGACTCAGTTGTACACATAAATATATTCTTTTTTAATATTCTTTTCCATTATGGTTTATCTCGGGAGATTGGATATAGTTCCCTGTGCTGTACAGTAGGACCTTGTTGTTTATCCATCCTAAATTTAATAGTTTGCATCTACTAACCCCAAACTCCCAGTCAGTCCCACCCCCCCCCGTTGGCAACCACAGGCCAGTTCTCTGTGTCTGTAAGTCTGTTTCTGTTTCATAGATAGGTTCATCTGTGCCATATTTTAGATTCCACATATAAGTGATATCATATGGTATTTGTCTTTCTCTTTCTGACTTCGCTTAGTATGATAATCTCTAGCTGCATCCATGTCACTGCAAATGGCATTATTTTGTTCTTTTTTATGGCTGAGTAGTATTCCATTGTCTGTATGCACCACATCTTCTTTATCCATTCTTTTATTTGTTCATTCATTTTTATCTTTCCTGGAGGTAAAAATATGTAAAATACACATATACTTTCCCAGAGTAATTATGTTTTATTGGGTACACTTTTGCTGAGGATCAGAAAGATTTAGGAAACAAACTAAAGTCCCAGCTACCTAAAACGTCCAAGAATCTGGCAGGGTTTAGATATAGTGGAGGTCTTTCGCAAAAGGAAGCTTTGCAGGGATGAGGTTAGGAGTCCATAAAGCAAAAGTTAAATGGGCTTAAAAAAAAAAAAAAAAACTTCCAAAAATTGAGAAAGCTAGTAATACTAAGAGATTCTTTGACGCTATCCAGATTCTCCTCCTTAGCTTTGTTTCTTTTTGTTCTTTTAAAATTTATTTATTTATTTATTTTTGGATTTTAGTTTATTTTTTTATACTTACTAGTTATCTGTTTTATACACTTAGTTTATATATGTCAATCCCAATCTCCCAATTCATCCCACCACCACCCCCCTCTCCCCCCACTTTCCCTGCCCTGGTATCCAAACATTTGTTCTCTACATCTGTGTCTCCAGTTTCTGCCCTGCAAACCGGTTCATCTGTGCCATTTTTCTAGATTCCATATATATGCATTAATATATGATATTTGTTTTTCTGGGCTTTGTTTTGTTAGTTTTTTGACCTGTTCCATGCCCCTACCCACCAAACTCAGCCTATAAATTCCTCTTTTGTTCTTTTAAAAAAAGAACAAGATATAACAGCTCTGTCTCTCTCTCTGAACCCTTGGTTTTTCTTCATCAACTGTCCCATCTCTTCTGTTTTCATCTAAGCTTCTCAAAGGCATGGCCTATACTTACTGTCTTCATTTGTTTACTTCCTTAACCCCCTAAACTGTGGTTTCTACTCCCTTGTCTGTACTGAAAGTGCTTCCACTAAGGTAAATAAACTCCTACTTGCCCAGTCCTTTAGGGATTTTTAAATTCTCATCATTTTTGACCCCTTGATATTCTACATAAAGATCGGTCACCCCCATCCTTGCACAATATTCACAGCAGTCTATCAAAACTTTTCTTACTTTTATCTCTATAGGATAAAGTCAAACCTGAGCAAGGTCAGGCATGAGCTGACCACTGTCCACCTTTCAGTCGAATCTCCTGTCTCCCCTGCTCCCCGCAAATATTTTATGTTGTAGCAATACCGCTTAATGTCTCTTGTGCTGGTTTATCTTCTGTTGTTTCCTGTGCCTGGAATGCTCTTCTCCAACCTGTTAACCTAATCTTTGTTATCTTTCAAAATGGCTCAGGATTCACCTCCTACTTCCTCGATCATACTTCTAAAAAGTTAATCGCTTCTTGTGTTTGAATTCACTATTTCTGGGTGGCTTATTTCAGGTACGCATTATCTCCCTGTGTTTCCCTCTAGGTTTTGGATGCCCTGAGGGCAGCATTTGGATTTTATTCATTCTCACTTTCTTTAGTATTTAGCTTGGCACAGATTTGGTGTCTGGTTCATGTTTGTTGAATGGAATCACACCAGACTGTAAGCTTTGTGAGGGCACACATTTTATGAATAAATAGGCAAATAAGCCTAATTGGAACCACTTGATAAGGTGCAAAAAAGAGAGAAAACTAGATATATTTGTGGTCTCCACTTTTATTAAACAAGTGGTAAATTCTTATTCTCAGATTGTCTTGTAAAGGAAATAGGCACCTGAGAAGAGAAAAATGCCTGGAATGAAATGTCATCTGACCAAAGGAACCCTAAGGTGAAATTGTGGAGCCTTTGGCCAAAATGTTTAACCTAAGTTTTATTTTCACGTATTTGGTAGCAAAATATTGGCAGGTAGCTTTGAGAATGTGGTTTTCTCTGCCCTTCTCTGATGAATAGATGAGATTGGTTAGTTGTATATAAATGGGTCCATGTCAAATGACTGAAAATAATTTTAAGCTACTTGGGAGTGTTTCCCTCCTCTCTATTATTTTTATGCTATGAAAACTCTTCCTGGGTGTTTAACCTCATCCTACATTAATGCATATTTTGAATTATTGCAATTTATTTTTTAGAACTCTAAATCAGTTCCCAACTGTTTATTATTCCAGTAACTTGAATCTTGCTGTAGGAAGCCCCATTCTTTTGTTAGTCTCCACAGCAGGAGGCAACTGGGAGGCCTGAAGCTCCCCAGCGTCTTTAGGCTATGGCTTTGTAACCTCTGCCTGCTGGGGCCCTTGTGGTTCCAGAGTCACAATAGTTTGGATACCATTTGGGTAATTTGGATGAACTATTTGGGTAACTTTTATTAACACATTTAACTTGGCTAGCAAAGGAAGCAACATGGCAGATCTGAGGGTGTTCTTCCCACCCCTCTCTACACTTCATAGTGGAGCTTTTGCTTTGCCCTTGTTAAAGCCATGGTAATGACTATGAGAGTACCACGAATCATTTTCCCTCCTTCTCAACGCTACCTCTCATTCTGATTGTAGTTTAGTTCTGAGGCTCAGATGTGTTTTGTTCTGCTTTCTTTTTCTTTACCAATGCTCTTTTACAAAAGTATTTCCGTTTGGACACCCATTTTATTTCTCTTTTCTTCCTCAATTCCCAATTCCTTTGAAAGTTAATATTATATATTTCACATGGTCGGGTTTGGCATTTTTTTCACAGACAGTTGATAATAATGAGGACATAAAAAATACTTTGACAAATTATTAGGTCATTCCCAGATAAATCACTTAAAAATGTTTTGTATTTTGAAAAGATAATGTATGGAAAAAAAAGGGTGATGTATGCACCTGGTGAGTTCAGGCTGTTCAAATGGTTGAACAGTGAGAAGGAAATCTCCTTTTCACCTTATTCCTCATTTCCTCTCTTTGGAGTCAACCACAGGTATTAATTTTACTAATTTCTATTTTATCCTTCTGGAGGTAGTCTATGCATATATAGGCAGATAAGCCTATTTTTTATAAGATTTAAAATGCATGTTTTGGGACTCTGGGGTAGTATTTATATTTTTTGGAAGTTGTGAGTGAGGCTGGTAGTATTTACACTTTATGAAGTGTGGTAATTTACCATAAAATTTTTTGGTGAAGTAAATATTGATCTTGCATACCAGCATAAGGCTATATCTTGCACCTCTTCCACTCTTCATGGTCAGACATGGCCTATTTTCTGTTTCCAGTTGTGTTGAGTTTCACACTAATTTTGACCTGACCTTGGGAACAGAAAGTACAAATTGATAGCCATTGAGGTTACTTAGGTGACTGGGCTGAGCACCTTATCCTCCAACTTGCACTTTTACCAAGTGCTTTATGAAAGCATATTATAGTCAGGATTTGAGGCACAAAGGAGTTGAGATTTTCACAGGCACACTCCATGACTTGGTAATGGAAACAAGCAACATCACCCCGGATTCCTGGCTCCCTGGCTTTAAGCACCAATTCAGCACACTTTTACAAATGTATTAGACCTCTGCCAACTGTAGAAGGTAGTCAGATGTTATTTGACACTGGTTCTTTCCAGAAAGTCATAGATTACCCCTCCACCTCCAAAAACACCTTTTAAAAGTCTGCAGTTAAAGATCTTCTTCCGTCCTGTATGTCCTCATTTTTCAATCTATTTGGTTTTCAGTTTTCCTTTCCCACCTACTGTTCCTCCTCGAACTGCCCCAACAGATTTTGAGTAGATTTATGTCACTGATCCATTTTGCAATCTTAATGTTCTAATTCAAAACCCATGTATTATTGTGTACACTATCTGCGTGCCTGGAATGCTGTTCCAATAGAGTATCCTGGAAAATGACCAATGAAGGTGACTGGCATTGCTTTTAAGTCTTTAGGAAAAAAAAAAAAAAAGCAGACTATTTGGAAGCATTGTGAAAGCATGGGGCCATAAGGAGTAACTTTTAAGTTCCCATGATTCCTTGCTTACTAACACTTATTTTGACTTGCATATGTTTCGAACCTCACCATCCCTCATATCAATTTTAATAATATAATAGCCAGTTATTTAACCAGCAAAAGCCAGTTTATTTGGGAATAGCCAGAGGATTTGCAATTTGAGATATGCAAACTGTGGCAGACCACAGGCAAATCCAGAGAACAAGGAAGGGGAACTTGCTTTTATAGGGGAAATGAGGGGAGGGGGAGTGTGTTATAACCAAACAGTCCATTGGAGGAAGCTGGGAGTCCAAAGTATGGAGGTTGGTTGGGCTGCTGTGGTCTCTGATTGGCTGGGCTGTCCTTGAGCAAAGAGTTTTCTTCTTCCCGCTGCGTAGTAAAGTAGGCAACACTTTCCTGTCAGAGATGTAGGCCTCCATCTCTTCCCATTTGGAGTCATTAATGTTGCATGGCAGGGGTGAGGGCTCTGCCTATAGGTCTGTCCAGACTCCAGTTTTAGCTGAGGTTTCTTTAATTCCACACTCAGTTTGTCTGTATTTAAATTGTGTAGGGCTTCCCTGGTGGCGCAGTGGTTGAGAGTCCGCCTGCCGATGCAGGGGACACGGGTTCGTGCCCCGGTCTGGGAAGATCCCACATGCCGTGGAGCCTGTGCTCCGCAACGGGAGAGGCCACAGCAGTGAGAGGCCCGCGTACCGCAAATAAATAAATAAATAAATAAATAAATCGTGTATAAGATTATTGCCCTTGGATTGAAGAGGTTGGAGTTTAAGTGATTCTGAAGCTCAGTTAAAAGATGCTATTTAAACTCGGTGACTATTATTTTGACACTGACAGTTCAGCACCCTCCCACACACTGTTTATTCTTTTGAACGGCCAGTTGTATGGAAGGTAGCAGTGTAACTTCTTTGACTTTTTGTTAAACATTCCTGAAAATTCTGTTGGCATTCTGCTTGAGACAGGTCTTTGATAAGAACTATGATGCCTGTCACTAGTGGCATAGCACCTGCTCTGTGTTTTATGCTGTTGGTGATGAGTTTACATTGAAAAAGAACCTTTCCACCTGAAAGTTCCTGGAGTCCTAGATGAACCCACACAGTTCACTTTTGACACAGTGCTGGGATAGAGGACAGCAGCATATACTTACCACTCTGGATAGAAAGAACAAACTCTCTTGTCCTAAAACAGGCTCTGTTCTTAAGCTCCCAAATGATGACCCTGACCGAGGGCAGCCCTATATTTTCAAGGTAACTTGTGATATACTTGTTATGAAATGTATTACATAGGCTAAACTTTGATAAATTAAGTACAGGTAAAACTTTGGGACAAGGGCTCAATGAGTGTCTACTCTGTGTTCTAGGCATTTGTGAATTGATTTCACAAAGTACAATACTCGTGGTCCTGGTAGTAATCTAGAAAATGGGCCAAGTTTAAAGACCACTTGTATATTTATGCCCTTTTCAAATTCTTGTTACAAACCCAAGAGGAAAATTTTAGCTCATCCATAGTGGGAAAATTGGAGTAGAGAGAGGTTAGATAACTAGCTTATGTTTTACCCAGCTAGTAAATGACGGAGCCTAAGTTTTCTGTTTATGTGCTTTCTACCATACTACAAATTCCTTTTACAATTAATAACAGTTGTGTGTTTTAGAGCTTGACAAGAGCCCTATAATCTCAATAGTGCACTTGCACATTTTAGAGCTCTACAGTAACGCTGAACTCCAAGCAGTATAGATATTAATATCTTATTTTACAGAATAAGACGTTTGAGTCCCAGAGAAATGCGCTGTCTTGCCTGATGGCACAAAACTATTAAGTGGTAGAACCGGGTGGGACTTAAACCCACTCCTGATCCTGAATCTTCTCTTTCTGCTCAGCATACTGGAGCCTCGTGATTTTAGTTCTCAGCAACATTTATTGAGCCCTTACTGTGTGTAGTGTACTCTGCCAGATGCTATGAATCAATACTGAAAAAGTAGAGTCACATAGCACTGCTCCCCTTCATAATGTAATGGTGGAGTTAGGACAATCACATGAGAAAAATACCTAACGTTCAGTATAATTAAACTGTATAAGCAAAAGTAAACCAGTGCAGCATAGTGAAGTAAATATATCACCACCAATGGTAAACAGTTTGGAGTACTATATGGGTAGTACCAAACAGCCTTTTAGAAGATTTTTAATGCTCATTCCTGCTTTTTCCTAGGACCAGGTACCAGTAGTCATTCTCAGACTTCAGACTCTCACTTGCTGCTTCTCTGTAAACTATAACCGTATTCAGTTCTCTTCTATTTTAAGAGGAAAAATCTTGGCAATTGCCCCCAGTCCTGTACTCTCTCCTGTTCCTGCCCATCTTCTTCCTCCCCTTCTCACCAAAACTTCTCAGTACAGTGAAGCTGTACACTTCACTCTCTGATCATCCCTTTTACTTTTCCGTCATGGCTTTGCTTCCTCTGCCTTTATCTTAAATATCAGTGTCCCAGAGAGTTCTAGTGCCCTACTATTCTTACTCATGATATTTCCTGATGAGGTCCAAATCTCCGCCTCTAGCTCACAGTCCTCACCCAACTTCAGACTGTTCCCCTGAAACAGATGCCTCAGATTGAACATGTATAAAATAGAATTCATCAGTTTCCTCCTTAAAGCTAGATCTCTCCATATTTTCTTTTTTCTTAGTTGTGTCACTAGTCACCTAGTCTCCTGTACTAGAAACCTGGGGGTCAGCCTTGACTCCACCTTCCCCTCAGCCCCTGTAACTCCTGAAAAGCTTGCTTTCTAAGTTGATCTTAAATCTATTTGTACTACCACTGTACCACTTTGGGCCCTCATCATCTTTCCCCTGTATTTTTGCAGCATCTAACGCTTCTCCCTGCCTGTCTTACGTGTATGCAGTGCCTAGCTTAGTACCTTATAAATAATTGATTCTCAATAAATATTTCTTGTCTGAGTAAATAAATAAATTTTGATGATTTCTTGGTTTCTTGTAGAATTTTAGGAAAGGAAGATGGATCAACCTAGTGGGAGGAGTTTTATGCAAGTATTATGTGAAAAATATAGTCCTGAAAACTTTCCTTACCGCCGTGGTCCTGGGATGGGAGTCCATGTCCCAGCCACACCTCAGGGCTCTCCTATGAAAGGTAAGAAAGATGGGGCCTAAAACACTTTTTTACTGGAGCTTACTTAGGACATTAAACCAGAATATTGCCTTATTTGCAAATGATTCCCTTTATTTTGAATTATGAGTTGAATAGTCTTTCTCCCTTGCTATGATTTCAGTGTTTTTGAAAACCTGAAAGGATTTATTTTCCTGCAGATTGGCCAAAAGGCATTTTAGTTGCACTCATAGGGTGAGAGCAATATTTGAGTGATAATATTTCAAGGAACTTGGAGGGTGCAGATAGTACAAGCTTGGCCTGTGTCCTCAGTGGCCTTACAGTTTATTGGATTACAACATATTCACATTTACAAAAATATATAATAACACAAGGTAGTTTATGTTGAGTCAAATGAACGGCACAGTGATTGGGAAAGAAATTTAGAGAGTTCATTTATAGGATCAAGAAAGGGTTCAAAGCTGTGAGATTTGAACTAACCCTTCAAGAATGTAGAATTTGGTTAGAGAGGCGATAAAGACATTCTAGGAGGGGGATTATTATGTGAGCAAAGATCTACAACTAGAAACGTGCAAGGTGTGTTTTTGGTTTGCATTTTAGCTTGACGTTGTAATTAACTGCTGTTGGAAGTAATTCTTTGTAGTGATGGGAGATGAATATTGAACAGTGTTTTAGTTCTTGTGTCCAAAGGTTACTGAATGTTTATTATTTGTCAATGCAGCTATCTTATCAATCCATATAAACTGAAACAACAGAAAGAAGTGGACTTCTTACTTGCTCATTTTTTCAGGATCCACTCCCATTCTGAGAAAATTGATTCTGTGAAAAGTACTAAGTTGAAAGTTCATATTATTTGAGGCTTCCATTAATGAAGTACACTTTTGTGAGCCTTGGCTTTATACCAAATGGGAAAAGAGTGGGTGAATTCTCATATTTATCCTTTTTATTAGAGATAGGAAGAGTGATTTTATTGACATATTTTTGAACAAGCAATAGTGTGACTGAATTCATTGAATGGTTTAAGACTTTAGAACATTTTCTCTCATGATGATTATATATTTTTAAAAGTCTGATTTTCATAAGGGACAAATTCTACATGGATATGAAAGGGGAATGATTGATGGACAAGTACGGGAGAAAGATATAGATTTTTAAATGGATCCACGTAAGCGAGGAAGATCCCTTGAGTGATATGAAGAACAGAAGTGCTTTAGCAGGTAGACCATCTAATGGTTTGAGATAATTTCCAAAGGCAACAAAAGGTGAAAATACAAATCAGACAGAAAAGAGCTATCCAGAATGATACTTTTGAACTAAATTAAGAAAAGAAAGAATTGAGGCCAATAAGAACACAGTGGTAGCCCTGACATGAATCACATGGATCTAGTGTCACATGGTAAGGTGACAGCATGGATGATGGTTCTGTTGTTGGTAGTTGAGATAAACAATGCTGCCAGGAGGTGTAACCTGAAGGACTTTTTGCGGGTACTGGTCTAGTACTTCTGATCTCCTGGGCCATATTTCGCCGTCTGTCTCCCCTTAGAATTCAGTACCCTCGGAGCCCAGCATATCTTATATTTTCAAGGTCCTTGTGTAATTTCACACAATTTGATTTTGATTCCTGGTGGCTGAATGTATGTAGACAAGAATTAGGCTGACGTAGAAAGTATTTTGTTTCTTCCATGATTCAGATCGCCTCAACCTCCCAAGTGTACTGGTGTTGAACAGCTGTGGAATTACCTGTGCAGGAGATGAAAAAGAAATTGCTGCCTTCTGTGCTCATGTGTCAGAACTAGATCTTTCTGACAACAAACTCGAAGACTGGCACGAGGTAAAGTTCTTATACTGCTGCATTTTGGTGAAGTGCAGCAATAACTCACTGTAGTATTGTTTATGTTGTTACGTACGCTGCTGAATCCTGGTTCTCACTTGAGATTCTTCTCTGTATGTCTCAAGAGAAATAACTGACTGCTTCAACTGTTTCTATGGTGATTTTTCAATGAACTTTGTGATTGCTGATTTGTTTTGCCTTAATGTGAAAAGCACTGAGGAACTTTATTCCAGGCATCAAGCGGTTAATATGACCACAGAGGTTTAGATTGCTAACAGTGCGTTCAATTCTCTACTATTTCACTAGTTTACACACATCCTGTGCCCGTTCTCTGCTACTGCTTCAGCATCTATTGCTATAAATTGACATAAAAATGACTGGAGCTCGAAACTAAGGTTATAAAAATATTTATTCTTGTTACTGAAATTTATTCCAAATCTTTTAGAACTTTTCCTTATTTTAAGTTGCACTGGTAATTTGATACAACTGATGCCTTTGACCTCAGAGTAACTCTAAACCAAGTTGCACAAACAAAAGTATTATGACATTCTCTCTTATTATTATATATAACATTACCTACCTGATTATAGCATGACCTGATAGAAGCTACCCTTAAGAATAAGAGAAAAATAGTTCTTCCTACTTAATTTAGGTTCTTATTTCCTGTTTGGAGTATTGGAAAAGTGTCCTAATGGGTTTTCCTGACTCTGGTTTTACTCTGCTTCCTCTAAGCTAACCTTCTACAGTGCTACCAGACTCCTTTTAATAAATGAAGTGTGATTATGAAACTCCTGCTTCAAGTCCCTTCACTGCTTTTCACCACCTGCAAACTATGGTCTGAACTCTCTTAAGTGTGACCCTCTATCATACGGCCCTTTGCTATTTCTAGAGTTTTATCTCCATCTTTAGCCATGTGCTTTTCTTGCAGCTCATGATAAATGTGGACATGAAAAGCTTCCTTGCTTTTATTCATTCTAAATCTACTGTTCTCTTTCTCCTCTGTCTACCCAGTTGCTTCCTATGTATCTTTCAAGACTTGGCCCAAGTTGCTGTTCCTCTCAAACTTTCCCTGACTCTCATTCAGGCAGAATTAGATTATCCTAACACCTGTATCATGTTGCTATAAAGGGATTCATTACAATGTAGCACAATCATTTGCTTACTTGACAGTTTTCCTACTAGACCATGAGCTTATCCAGGGTTTTGTTTTTTATCATCAGCACTGGCATTCTAGGCATTCAGATGTTTACTGAATGCCTTAATGAATAAATGATTATATCTTAAGGTTTGATCAGACCCACTTGTTCTAACTCTTCCTGTGATCTTAAGACATTCACTTAATCCTTTATTATCCATAAGACAGGACTGTTGATAAAACTAATCATCGAGACACTTGGTAGATATTAAATATGATACAGATTCCAAGACAGCTTTCTTGTTTAAGAAAAATCTATCTATAACCCATTTTTCTTTAGCTTTTCTTATATTCATCTATTTCATAGTCTTGTTTAATCTGGTACCTGTGCTACCAGTTATATTTCCTATTTTTATTAAGATGTTTACCAAAATTCTTTGAGATGCACGTCACTTGATTTCTAAGTCATGTGTTAATATATACAGATTTACTTGGCTGTTCCAAGAAACAGTCTCTATTTGTCCATATACTTATTGATCGAGTTACTTATCCAAGCAACTGTTATAGTTCACTGTTCAACACATTACAATCTGTGCCTTCCGGGTCCTTTGAGATGCTGAATTGACATGCATGCTCTGTCCACATGCACAGATGCAAAGAGAGCGACCTTGTTCATCCTCCTTCTCTACAGTTCCCTCAGGAGTCCTGCTGAGCCTCTGGTGAGATTTCTGACCTGCATGGGTGACAAGTCAGACCAGCTCTTACCCTGAGTCATTTCAGCTCCTGTGTTCACAGGCTGATTCCCCTAAATTTATTCCTTTGGGAGTAAACATTTCATAAAGGTGTTGTGCTTTGTGCTTTGACCTATATTTTGACCACATACATAAGCTTTTGCTAACTGGTAGAAACAGTTTAATAGTGATATAGTTGCTACCTCAGAAGAACAATGTGTGTCAACATGGATCAGAACACAAGAGTTTACACCAGGTAATTTGGCCTTTTCTCTGCTTAGACAAAGGTCTCCACTGAATATTTTCCAGCTCACATTGACAGATACAGCCAGAGGGTCACGTGTTTATTTGTATTCTGTTGGTGCTCGGTTTGTATATTCCTGTAAGTGCCCTCTAGTCTGATTTCAGGCAGTTTTCAAATGAATGTTTGTTGCTGCTACCTTTCAGGTTTCCATTTATTTTTGTTTTCATCATTCCTTTATGTTTTGTCCTTAGCCTTAACTGTAGTTGGTCCCAATCTTCTAGAATATATATCAGAACACAGAAAGATGGGAGAAGTACTGCCAGCGAAAGAATATTGATTTTTAGGATTGATTAAACCCCTTGCCAAGCTGCACAATGCCTCGTAGGTCACAGTTTTAAGACATTACATTGCAACCCATTGCAACCCATGTATTTGATTACCCAGAAGATCATTTGTCCCTGGCCATTAACTAAGTTTATTTCAGCCAGTATTTGATATACCAACGTGGAACAGAATAATCTAGTTGGTTCTTTTAGTGTTTTTGAATGATCACTAATGTTATGAGTATCTTCTTTTATAGTTTAAACTACTGGCTGCTTTATATTCAGAGACTAATATAAAAATGAGTGAGAAGTGTAATGCTTTGGGGAGAGGCAAAGATTTGTCTCCGTCCATCTAAAACTGGGCATCTATGTATAAAAAAAAATGACGCATTTTTTAGCTTTTGATTTGAATTTTTTGGCTAAGTAGATTTTTGTCTGACTTTTCCCAAGGTACCTCTTGTTTCCTCCTTTCCTTATCAAAACCATTTTATAAAAGACATTACACTAAGCAGTTGAGAGGAGGGAGGAATTCACCATGGGTGAGATAGAGAATAGCTTGGGTATAAATTACAGATTGTTATCTTACTACCCTTTCGCCATTTTTCTTAAAACTTTAGTTTCTTCCTTCTCAAAAGTGAGAGTAGAGGGTCCTCTATTAAATCATAGAGGTTTGGAGATCTAAAAGGTGATCTAAGTTCATCCCCATGTTTCTGCACATGAGTGTCCTGAACTCACTCCAGCTAGAAGCGTCTTTATTTTTTATTTATTTATTTTTTTTGCGGCACGCGGGCCTGTCACCACGGCGGCCTCTCCCGCCGTGGAGCACAGGCTCCGGACGCGCAGACTCAGCGGCCATGGCTCACGGGCCCAGCCGCTCCGCTGGCACGCGGGATCCTCCCGGACCGGGGCACGAACCCGTGTCCCCCGCATCGGCAGGCGGACTCTCAACCACTGCGCCACCAGGGAAGCCCGAAGCGTCTTTATTTTTAGAATTTAAAAAAGAGAAGTCAGTATACTGCCCTAGACACTCACTGAATAATAATAGCCTTTACTATTAAGATATTTTCTACCATGAATAAATTTACCTGTGTAATGAATACAGTATTTTCCAGAATATTATCATTAATTTAAGGTTACACAAAATCCTTTTTAATTTTAACCTTTTTTTTTTTTGCGGTACGCGGGCCTCTCACTGCCGCGGCCTCCCCCGTTGCGGAGCACAGGCTCCGGACGTGCAGGCTCAGCGGCCATGGCTCATGGGCCCAGCCGCTCCGCGGCATGTGGGATCCTCCCGGACCGGGGCACGAACCCGCGTCCCCTGCATCGGCAGGCGGACTCTCAAGCGTCTTTATTTTTAGAATTTAAAAAAGAGAAGTCAGTATACTGCCCTAGACACTCACTGAATAATAATAGCCTTTACTATTAAGATATTTTCTACCATGAATAAATTTACCTGTGTAATGAATACAGTATTTTCCAGAATATTATCATTAATTTAAGGTTACACAAAATCCTTTTTAATTTTAACCTTTTTTTTTTTTGCGGTACGCGGGCCTCTCACTGCCGCGGCCTCCCCCGTTGCGGAGCACAGGCTCCGGACGTGCAGGCTCAGCGGCCATGGCTCATGGGCCCAGCCGCTCCGCGGCATGTGGGATCCTCCCGGACCGGGGTACAAACCGGCGTCCCCTGCATCGGCAGGCGGGCTGGTCAGCCACTTGCCACCAGGGAAGCCCTAATTTTAACCTTTTAAAGAAAATATTTACTTCTAACATATTATTTTTCCTGCTTGGATTATAAAACTATAGTCCAATTTTATCTTTTTTAGGATATTCTAGGGCTGATGAGTCATTATTTTAAATCTTTATTCTCATTGGACAGTAGTGCAGATGCAGACTATGAAGATCATCACATCATGTATCTGCTAGCTTTGGGAATTCTTTCAGAAATTGCTTCAAAGACTCTGATAGCCTCCACTTTCGGGGGTGTTTTCTTCTTTATTACAAAAATAAAATATGAAGGGTTGTGGTTAGCAAAGGTTTATGTGTTGTTTACTTAACTAGGGTTGTACCTATAATTAGCAGTTATTCTCCATGCTGTAGTTGGAGCACAATTCCTTTTCATCTTTTTTTTGCCCTTAAAAGAGGTGAAGCATAGCTAGTCATCATCTTATGTATGAAAGGCCTTCATATATTGGTATCCAGGTGGTAGACTGCAGTGAAGGATTGGTCCTTGTGTGGACTGTTTAGCTGTGTTGTGGCCACACACTAAACTTCAAATCCTAGCCATATATCACACAAATGCTTGTTACCATTTGGTCACAGAAGAGACCAAACAGGAGAATATATGCTGACTGGTATGAATCTTTTACATTTTAAACTGAAGCCTAGTATATTTTCCTCTGAAAGATAGTTTAGTTGTTCATTTATAAAATGAAAATAAATATGGTACTGCTGCAGAGGGTGTGTTAGAATAGATGAACTAGTGTGTGTGAAGACCATTCCCTCTTACATACTTCTCCGAACCTTCTTGGAATTAATTTACTTCTCACTGATTTTAGAGCTCCTAAGCTGTACAGTACATAGTACACAGACCTAATGTAAAGTGCAGACTGCCTTTTCTTTCTCCCCGTAGTCCTCGACACTGGATACATTTTTGTCATTACCTATGGAGCTCTGAAAAGAAACAGGTATCCAGGTCCCAACCATGAAGCCCGTCCCACCTGTGAAGCTTCTGATTCAATAGTTTATGGTGGCTCCTGGGAATCAGTATATTTTTAAAATTCTACTAATTATTTTAAATATGACATATTTAAAGAAATGTGATATGACATATAATCAGGGTTGAGATGCTGGTTCATACTGTACATATCGTATTAGTCATAGTTACATTTATTAAATGATTTTGTGCCATTAATTTGATCAACAAACATTAAGTGCCCACTTTTCAGTAGTGAACCAGGTAAGTACTATGCCAGCTTTTACATTCTCTTGGGCAGTAGGTAAGGAAACAAGTTTCTAAAATATGTACCAGTCACTGTTAAGTGCTTTACACATGTATCTCATCTAATCCTACCAACAATACTGTAAAATAGATGGGAACTGTTTTCTCTAGTTTACAAATAAGGAAACTGAGATTTGGAAAGGTCAAGTAACTTGTCAAGCCACACAGCTAGGAAGTGTTAGAACCTGGTTTGAGTCCAGGTTTTCTGATTCTAAAACCAAATCCTAACTATTCTGTTCTACTTCTTTTCTCATAACTTTCAGTTACCATGTTGCCTGGCTGATTGATGCTTAATACATTTACTGGGCTTCTAGTGTTTATATCATACTTGTTTAAGCTCGTTCTTCATTTTTTCTGGTTATATCTATGATTTACTTGTGGTGGTGTATTGGAAATAACAATGGCTCTGATTTTTAAATCCTAGGTTTGGCTTTTGTGACTCTGAAATCTTACTCAAATTATTTAACATCTCCGAGCCTCAGTTTCCTCACTTATTAAAATAAAAGAATATCAGTTATCTTGCAAGTTGTTTTGAGAATTTAGTGAAATAAGTTATATTTTAAAAAACCTAGTACAATG
The DNA here is from genome assembly GCF_000442215.2 of Lipotes vexillifer. Taxonomy (NCBI): domain Eukaryota; kingdom Metazoa; phylum Chordata; class Mammalia; order Artiodactyla; family Lipotidae; genus Lipotes; species Lipotes vexillifer. The sequence goes on from NW_006776684.1 coordinate 1,258,587, forward strand.
CAGAGCAAATAGTTAAGGTCAGTAATCAGTAAAGCTCATTTCCTTTTTTTTTTCTGTCTACCAAGTTGCTAGCTAAATCATTAAATTGATGATCATGTTTTCTCTTTTATAATATAGTTATGGATGCTTTTTATTTCTGAGTAAATGTATTTTAAAGCTTGGTGCATCTTTGAACCAAGCCAAAACTGTTTTCTAAGTGATTGTGACTGTGTGATCAATTTTGAATACCTGAATTGTTACCATGTAGTCTTTAATAAACCTTCAATTAGCCTTAATATTCTGCTGAGGATGGAAGGAAGGAGATATTCAAAGAGAATTACTGTACATGACCCAATCCCAGCTCTTTAAAACTTGTAGCCTAAAATGTCATCTAAATGATCTTTTCTCCAAAATATCATGTAGTGATATCGAAGAGAATATTATACAGAGTAGAATCAAAAACTTTGCCAAAGGTAACATGGAAAATTTTTCCTTTCTACCATTAATTTTCAGTTATGCTACTATTTCATAGAAGAGATTAAATTATTTACCATGATTTGTCGCAATTATTTATGCCTCTCTGTCACTAAATAGGACTCCATAATGCAAATGGCCCTTTGCCTGGAGACCCACTCACTTAGGTTTTCTTGAGTATGATTGTTGTTTAAAAGCTCTGATTACTGCCTGATATGCTTTTCCTTTTTTTCTCCACAGGTCAGTAAAATTGTGTCAAATGTTCCCCAGTTGGAGTTTCTAAACCTGAGTTCCAACCCTCTGAATTTATCGGTTTTAGAAAGAACGTGTGCTGGGTCCTTCTCCGGGGTTCGAAAACTTGTTCTCAACAACAGCAAAGCTTCTTGGGAGACAGTCCACACGATACTGCAGGAGTTACCAGAGTAAGCCCAGAGAGCATGATGGAGAGGGAGCCATGTTGCCGTCTGTGTTAGTACATAGAGTTACTGCTGGTCTCCCATCTCAGAAATACTAGAACTGCAGATTGAATGGAGAATGAGGTTAGAAAAATGAAGTAATTAAATGAGGCTGTGAGGGTAATCTAGTAACATTTTCATTGGAATACTTGTTCAGTGTTGGGTAGCACCAAGACATGGGATATGTCATCCTTTGGCGAGAAGATATCCCTGAGAAGCACTTATCGTTTCGAGATCAACCCAGCCTTTTTCCATTTTAATCTTCTGATTACCTGATTCCAGAATTTTGCCTCAGCACTTTTCTTTGGGAGGGAAAAAAAATCATAGTGTCTCTAAAATATATTAACGCTCAGATGATTAAGTGCCTAGCTTGCATGATGGGAAAATGGACCTAGTATTCCTTTCAGTAATTTAAGCAGGAAATTATACTTTTGTCTGTCAGCTTAGGAATGCTCTGTTATGTTTTGTTTGTATCTCTCTTCGTATATATGCACATAAGTATGAAAAGGAAGTAGTTTAAAGAAATATATGAAGCCGTAGAGTCTCCTTGACTGTCTAAAAACGGAAGTTCTGAAAGCCTTTCAGAATCTGGTCTCAACTTACTCAGTCCATCTTAGTTTCTCACTCTCCCTCTAATGAGATTGGTTTTCTCACTGCATGCAACATCTAGCATGGCATGGAATGAGCTTTTAAATCCCATTTCCACTTACTATCCTTATGACCTCTGATAAACTTTTGTCTATAAAATGAACATGATTGTCTATGAAATTGCAGAAATAGAAGTATAGCCTATAAAGCACCTGCACAGGACCGGACACAGGGTAGGAGTTCAATAAATGATAGTTATTCTTTCTTTTTCTACATACTTGTTCATGTTGTTTCTAGCATTTCCTTCTGTGTCCTCTCAGTTTACCCAAGTCTACCCCTCCTTCAAGGCCATGCATCCTTTCCTGACGATTCCAACCACAATTTCAATCCTATTCCTACACGAAGTGCTGTTGTACTTACAGTTAGTGCTGCTGCTTCATTCAGCACTTATTTACTTAAGCACAAAAGTAATTTAGTACTGGGTTATGTCATTCTCTGCTGTTTTATGTATTTTAGGTTTTGTCTTCCCAGCTGTATTTTAAGCTTCAGAAAGACATCTTTATAATTTTCTCTACAACACCTAGCAGAGTCTCATACATAGTAGGCGCTTATTTATTGAATGACTGAAAACAGGTGCAGAGTAGAAACTTAACTGCTTTAAACAATGAAATATTTCCTTTTTTCTCTGCAGTTTGGAAGAGCTCTTCCTGTGCCTTAATGACTATGAAACAGTGTCTTGTCCTTCTATTTGCTGTCCTTCTCTTAAGCTACTACATATAACAGACAATAACCTCCAAGACTGGACTGAAATACGCAAGTTAGGAGTTATGTTTCCTTCACTGGATACCCTCGTCCTGGCCAACAACCATTTGAATGCTATTGAGGAGCCTGATGATTCATTGGCTAGGTTGTTTCCTAATCTGCGATCCATCAGCCTCCACAAGGCAGGTGAGGAGCAGGCTTGTTCTCATTCTACATGCAGATTGATCTGAACTTATGCATGAAATACAGTGAAAGTGTATTTCTGTCAGTCACAGCTCTGCCTTCTTACAGGATGAATTTCAAGAGTGACATGCAGATGCCTATATTTTTGTAATAAATTTATTTATCTAATTTATTTATTTTTGGCTGTGTTGGGTCTTAGTTGCTGCGCACGGGCTTTCTCTGGTTGCGGCGAGCGGGGGCTACTCTTCGCTGCAGTGCACCGGCTTCTCATTGTGGTGGCTTCTCTTGTTGTGGAGCTCGGGCTCTAGGCATATGGGCTTCCGTAGCTGTGGCTCGCAGGCTCAGTAGTTGTGGCTCGCGGGCTCTAGAGCACAGGCGCAGTAGTTGTGGCGCACGGGCTTAGTTGCTCCGCGGCATGTGGGATCTTCCCAGACCAGGGCTCGAACCCGTGTCCCCTGCACTGGCAGGCGGATTCTTAACCACTGTGCCACCAGGGAAGCCTGCAGATGCCTAATGATTAGCTAAATTTAAGGCATTCATTTCCATAAATGCTCTGATAAATATCAGCATTTATCAAATATTCGTTTGGCATAGCATTATATTAGCTATTAATATTTTGTATATTTGATGGAAGCAAGAGACTTGTCACCATCTTTAAAAAATTCTTGAAGTTTATGTGCAGCAAGGTAGGGAACCCGTGTCCCCTGCACTGGCAGGGGGATTCTTAACCACTGTGCCACCAGGGAAGCCTGCAGATGCCTAATGATTAGCTAAATTTAAGGCATTCATTTCCATAAATGCTCTGATAAATATCAGCATTTATCAAATATTCGTTTGGCATAGCATTATATTAGCTATTAATATTTTGTATATTAAAGGGGTCATGCTATGAAAGGAGTGAAATGAAATTGATGAACTGGATAGTAAAAGGCAGGGTAAAAAGAGTACAGAGAATTACAGACTAAACTTTTGTCTTGATTTAGGTTGAGGAATCCCAACCTGCTATGGCTTTCAAATTCTCATTCCTTTTCTAGTGTTTACATATAATTGATTACCAGTTTGTTGCCATCTGATTCTGTATATCACAGTAATGAATATTTTAGCCTATTTTTAAAAATTAATAAGCCTTATTTTTTAGAGTCTTTATATTCACAGCAAAACTGGGCAGAGAGTACACAGAGCTCCCGTATACTCCCCGCCCTACATGGGAACAACCTCCCCCGCTATCAACATCCCAACACCTAAGAGACACCTTTCCGTTTACCTGCATTGACACGTCATCATCCAAAGGCCATGGTTTACATCAGGGCTCACTCTTGGTGTTGTGCATTCTGTGGGTTTGGGCAAATGTGTAGTGACACACATTGTAGTATTGTACATAATACATAGCTTACTGCCCGAACCATCTTCTGTGCCTATTCATCCCTCCCTTCCCCCTAATCCCTGGCAACCGCTTATCTTTCTGCTGTCTCCGTAGTTTTGCCTCTTCCAGAATGTCATATAGTTGGAATCATACTGGCTTCTTTCACTTACTATTACATATTTAAATTTCCTCCATGGCTTAATAGAATGTTCCTTTTTTAGCACTAAATAATATTCCATTGTCTGGATGTACCACAGTTTATTTATCTACTCACAAACTGAAGGACATCATGATTGCTTCCAAGTTTTGGTTTAATTAGTAAAGCTCCATGTGCAGGTTTTTGTGTGGACGTAAGTTTTCAGTTCATTTGGGTGAATAACAAAGAGTGCAGTTGCTAGATCATATGGTAAGAGTACGTGTAGTTTTGAAATAAGCCGCCGAACTCCTTTCCAAAGTGGCTGTATCATTTTGCATTGCACCAGCAATGGATGAGACTTCCTGTTGCTCCACATCCTTTTTTTTTTTTTTTTTTCAGTTTCAACATTTATTAGCATCTTGCTTCCTGTATTTATCCCCCATACTGTTTTCATTTCAGCCTTAAAATCTTTAGTATGTATCTTTAACAGATAAAACATACTGTCTTAATCTACAACAACCCTTTTACCTGGACCTCATTTTTTTCTATTGTTCCTTTCTACATTTATGTTGTTCCACATCCTTGACAGCATTTGGTGCTGTGAGTGTTTTGGCCTTTGGCCATTCTAATATGTGTATAGTGGTATCTCATTGTTGTTTTAATTTGCATTTTCCTGATGGCATATGATGTGGAACATCTTCTCATATGCTTTACTTGCCATCTGTATATCTTCTTTGGCGAGGTGTCTGTTCAGGTTTTCCACCCATTTTTTAATCGGATTGTTCATTTTCTTGTTGTTGAGTTTTAAGGGTTCTTTGTATATTTTATCAGTATGCCTTTAGCAAATGCATTCTCCCAGTGTATGGATTTTCTTCTCATTCTCTTGGTATTGTCTTTCAGCCTATTTTTAAAACAACTACATAAGTAAAAATAATTCTGACCTATAACTGAAACGGTTTATTCCACCACGGAGATTATAAGGGCGGGAATTAAGTCTTAAAAACAAGTGATTTGCATAAGGAAGCAGTTTATTTCACAACTTGACATCCCTTGAGCTAACTCTATTCTCCTAGATGGCAATGCCATTCTGAAGGGAAGAGGACAGTGACCTGGGATAATTTTTGCACCAGGGTCCTCACAAACTGCTCCTCTGCCTTTACCCTTGCTGAAGGTTGATAGAAATAGGAAGGGACTACGTTGTTTTCTGCAGTGGATTTAATGTGTTGTAAAACTGACCAGCTTCATCATTACAGGGATATTTTTCCTACCAGTGCCAAGGATGATACATTTGTTCACAGCTATAGGAAGAGTTTCCTTTTAGGTCTGAACAATCTTAATTTGTTTCATGTTTTCCTACCCAAGGGTTCAGTTTTTTTGTTTTTGATTTTGTTTGTTTGTTCTAAATTTTGAACCTGTTTTCCCTGTCCCCAAAATGAGGACAGTTGAAAGATGATATTTAGTTTTGGGTTCTATTGACCTTGCCCATTTTAGTGTTTGTTAGGTAGAAATTTACTCTGGCAGTGTCCACTCTGATCAACAGTTATGTTCTCTGAGTCTCTGTCTGATGAAAGAGTTGATCACATCGCTTTTTCAATTATGTAATCATGGCATCCATCCTGCTTATTAAACCACCAGTGACCCCCTTTACCAGCCATTTGGGTGGAGAATCAGTAGATGAGTGGATGTTGGAGAATAAAGGGCGTCCTTTGAGCACTGGGATCACAGGGATAAGAGAGGTTACAGGGGAGTTTTTATGGTGTTTTATTCCATTCTTTCCTTGGATAAAGAAAAATTTCAGGATCTCTAACTAGTTTATGATCATTTTAACATTTCAGAACCTGTTAATGGAAATAAATTTTTTTGCTATGCTTATCTTCTCATTTGTGTGCTTTTCTGGATTTACTTAAGCAGTATATTTCTCAAATTAGGTTTGCAGTCCTGGGAAGACATTGACAAACTAAACTCATTCCCTAAACTCGAAGAAGTGAGGTTGTTAGGAATTCCTCTTCTTCAGCCATATACCACCGAGGAGCGAAGGAAATTGGTGATAGCCAGGTCTGTTGTACTGATTATTCTGCTTTCTTTTCTCGGGGCTCTGTTGTTTCATTAAAGGGATAATGCACTGTTTGGGGGTGAGGGGAGCACACCGTATGTTTCTCCATCTCTAGAACAGACTGCTTAAAGGAGCTGCTTCTGTAGCTCCAAATCCTAGAAGAAAAGGAATGCAATATGATGAGAAAAATGTGAAATATGATTGATCTGCCAAGACCCCTGAAAAATTTCCTCACAAGTCGATTCTATTTTTATACTTTTCAGTATTTACAATATTTGAAATCCTGTTTGGGGTCATGAAGAAGAAGTAGGTATAATAGGGAATCAACTCTATTTTAGTTACCCTCATTTTCTGTGTTAACATAGAAGTCATTTAAAGTGTAAATACCTGAAAATTGGGCTGTTTCATTAGTGTAAAACTTAAGAGAGTAGCATCTGTGTTCTCTTCTTCAATGTAGATTGACTTCAGTGTGACCACCACGCTGTTACCTTCTTCCTCGGACTCCCCAGCCTTTCGTGTCTCAGCCTCTGCCTCCCCCACACTACTGAAATGTCCCATGAGGGTTTATTTCTGTATGTGTCTTTAGCAGCAGTAAGGCTTGACTAAGGTGTAAAGGGCCACGGAGTTTTGATTTGTTCTCTCGTGTACTATACATAGTAGCTTTGACAGGGGAACAGTAGGCTTAAAGTTCCCTAAAGAAGAGTGGTTCTATAAACCACTTTGATCTTTCTGACCAACTAATACCTACCAGATCTTTACTGCTTTCCAGCTGTTAACATCCACGGTAATATCCCACTGAAGAAATAAATTTCAGCATACTTTTCTTCTACGAAGAGTAAGTCTTGCAGGCCTTGTAGTTTATTTTCTTTACACAGTTCTTTTGTAAATATAATAAATGAATTCCTGAACTATATGACCAACCTGTACTGACTGCTTTGTAGACCTGTGCTGTCCAGTATGGTACCATCAGCCATGGGGGACTTTTGAGCACTTGAAATCATGGCTAGTCTGAATTGAAATGTGCCGTAAGTGAAAAAGACACACTGGATTTCAAACACTTTATATGAAAAAAAGAACATTTAAGTATTAAATTAAGAACATTTAAGTATCTTAGTTATTTTTTTAGTATTGATTATAGATTGAAATGATTGTATCCTGGATATATTGGGTTAAATATAATATACTATTAAAATTAATCTTATCTGTTTTATTTTTACTTTTGAAAATATGGCTACTAGAGAATTTAAAATTACGTGTGTGGCTTGCACGATACTTAAGTTGGACTGTGCTGCCTAGGATCTTATTTTGAAAGGTGAGGTATGGTTATAAAAGGTCAGTTGTCACATCAAAAATGAAACTTTAGATATTTTTGGTCCTTTTATTTTATACCATGTTAGTTCATGCTGGTAGTTGTACACAAGCAGAGCTACATCAGATGAGTCCTTTCAAGATAATAAGACTGGGCCTCAAACCAATAATTTTATTTCTAAGTCTCAATATTTTTATTATGTCTCTTTTGCTTTTTATTTATAGATTGCCATCGGTTTCCAAACTTAACGGCAGTGTTGTCACTGATGGTGAGCGAGAAGATTCTGAGAGATTTTTTATTCGTTACTATGTGGATGTTCCACAGGAAGAAGTGCCATTCAGGTAAAAATCCCCTATCAGCTTAGCAACACTTGAGCAAGTATTGAGGCAACCTAAGAACTATTGATTTAGAGCAAAATCTCATAATTTGTTGTTGGACTCTCTTAGAGAACTTTGGTGATAGGTTAAAAAATAAAGGAAGAAACGCAAAAAGCAAACCTGCTTTATCTCATTTTCCACAGTGTATTTCTTCTAGCCTTGCACTTGTATTAAGAATGGTTGGGTAAGTACGTATTTGACTACTTCTAGTAGTTCCCACTCCGTGTTCCTTATCATCAATTCCTTTTTGATCCTCTTCTCCAGGAGCACATTTTCACCCATCTGCAAAACTGGTTTCTTCTTTCACATTGCATCTGCTTTTAAGATATACTATGTTCTGCAGTTTGGAAGATTTGACAAATGTGCACGAGGTTTAGAGAATATGAGAAAGGGACTAGAAAATAGACTCCTGAGGAAATATTAAAGGAATTAGGATAGTTGAGTAGGAATAGAAATGCTGAGGCCTAAATTAGTACCTTTAAGTATATGAAAAGTAAATATGTATTGTTTGGTGAGAAACTACCTTTAATATTCTGTAAATGTAAAAGGAAATGTAGCAGATATGATATATGTAAATATAAGGGGAAAAAAAAACCCAGACAGGTTTCTGGGTGTTGGAAACTAGAATCAGTTACCCCCAAATTTATATTCTTTTCTTAATGACTTTAAGAATAATACGAAATCCCATTCAGCAGCTAGGTAGGGAGGGATATGACTGCCTTTTTAACACAACCCAGAAATGTTAGGTTAAACCGCATGAAAATTTTGGGGGGTTAAAACAAATGGTCTGTTAACCTTTGATTCAGTCTAACGTATTAGTAGAAGAAGTGAATATTCTGGCTTTGAGCACACGTCTGTCATTATAGTTTCCTTACCTTCCGGTCTGCTACAGGAAGTAGTATATTCATAGGCAGTAAATTGTTTCTGTCCCTGATGTGGCATAATTATCCTAAAGTGCATTTATGCCTCTGTAGTAGTCAGTGTGCTTGACTGCATGTTATAGAAATCATCTTTAATCAGGGGAGGACTTTACTGGAGAGATATTGAGAAACTAAAAGAATTGCTAGGTGGGCTAGAGAACCTGGTTTAGACAGGAACCAAGGGAGGCAAGGATAGCCAAGGTTTCGACTTACAGTCACAACGCTGGACTTAACCACTGAACACTTGCAGCTGTGTCATGGATTTTTGATTTCCCCATAAGTGCTGAATATAATCTCTCGCTGACCTTTGCTTCATTCCCTAAGGGTCAAAACTATGCATCTGACCAATTGATTGGGTATGTTTAAGGCATTTGCCCACACTCTGTCTCCCAAGAGATAGGGAAGACAGATTATCTTCTCCACTTTGGCTTCTGCAGTGAGAGGTAGAATCTTGCTTCCCCTGATCTTGGGACTTCCCCCCAAATAGGAACAACTGAGCAAAAAGAATGTCTACTATAGTCTGACACTTTTGACTTTCCCCATAGTTATATATTAAAAATTATTCTTACCTATCCTAATAAATCCCTTGTATAAATGAAAACACATTTCTCTCTCCCTGAAATGAGATAACCTATTCTAATCCTACATAGACTGTGAGCAATTAGCTACTGCCAAAGATTTATACAGTCAAGGTATTTTACTTACCACTCTGGCCTTGCTGCCTATTTATGTAATTATGCCTCCTTTCCCACTCACTAGTAGTTAGAGGCCACTGCTTGGTCTCCTCCTTCCTTCTTTTTTTTTTTTATTCTTATTAGTTATCCATTTTATACACATCAGTGTATACATGTCAATCCCAATCTCCCAATTCATCCCACCACCACCCACACCCCCTGCCACTTTCCCCCCTTGGTGTCCATACGTTTGTTCTCTACATCCGTGTCTCAATTTCTGCCCTGCAAACCAGTTCATCTGTACCATTTTTCTATGTTCCACATATATACGTTAATATACGATATTTGTTTTTCTCTTTCTGACTTGCTTCACTCTGTGTGACAGTCTCTAGATCCATCCACATCTCTACAAATGACCCAATTTCGTTCCTTTTTATGCCTGAGTAATATTCCATTGTATATATGTACCACATCTTCTTTATCCATTCATCTGTCGATGGGCATTTAGGTTGCTTCCATGACCTGGCTATTGTAAATAGTGCTGCAGTGAACACTGGGCTGCATGTGTCTTTTTGAATTATGGTTTTCTCTGGGTATATGCCCAGTAGTGGGATTGCTAGGTCATATGGTAGCTCCATTTTTAGTTTTTTAAGGAACCTCCATACTGTTCTCCATAGTGGCTGTATCAATTTACATTCCCACCAACAGTGCAAGAGGGTTCCCTTTTCTCCACACCCTCTCCAGCGTTTGTTGTTTGTAGCTTTTCTCATGATGCCCATTCTAACTGGTGTGAGTTTTGATTTGCATCTCTAATAATTAGTGATGTTGAGCAGCTTTTCACGTGCTTCTTGGCCATCTGTATGTCCTCTTTAGAGAAATGTCTATTTAGGTCTTCTCCCCATTTTTGGATTGGGTTGTTCGTTTTTTTAATATTGAGCTACATCAGCTGCTTATGTACGTTTGCAAATATTTTCTCCCATTCTGGGGGGTTTCTTTTCGTCTTGTTTATGGTTTCCTTTGCTGTGCAAAAGCTTTTAAGTTTCATTAGGTCCCATTTGTTTATTTTTGTTTTTATTTCTGTTACTCTAAGAGGTGGATCAAAAAAGATCTTGCTGTGATTTATGTCAAAGAGTGTTCTTCCTATGTTTCCCCATAAGAGTTTTATAGTGTCCCATCGTACATTTAGGTCTCTAATCTATTTTGAGTTTATTTTTGTGTATGGTGTTAGGGAGTGTTCTAATTTCATTCTTTTACATGTAGCTGTCCAGTTTTCCCAGAACCGCTTATTGAAGAGGCTCTCCTTTCTCCATTGTATATCCTTGCCTCCTTTGTCATAGATTAGTTAAACATAGGTGCGTGGGTTTATCTCTGGGCTTTCCATCTTGTTCCATTGATCTATAGTTCTGTTTTTGTGCCAGTACCATATTGTCTTGTTTACTGTAGCTTTGTGGTATAGTCTGAAGTCAGGGAGTCTGATTACTCCAGCTCTGCTTTTTTGCCTATTTGGGGTCTTTTGTGTCTCCATACAAATTTTAAGATTTTTTTGTTCTAGTTCTGTAAAAAAATGCCATTGGTAACTTAATAGGGATTGCATTGAATCTGTAGATTGCTTTGGGTAGTAGAGTCATTTTCACAATGTTGATTCTTCCAATCCAAGAACATGGTATGTCTCTCCATCTGTTGGTATCATCTTTAATTTCTTTCATCAGTGTCTTATAGTTTTCTGCACACAGGTTTTCTGTCTCCCTAGGTAGCTTTACTCCTAGGTATTTTCTTCTTTTTGTTGCAGTGGTAAATGGGAGGGTTTCCTTAATTTCTCTTTCAGATTTTTCATCATTAGTATATAGGAATGCAAGAGATTTCTGTGCATTAATTTTGTATCCTGCAACTTTACTAAATTCATTGATTAGCTCTAGTAGTTTTCTGGTGGCATCTTTAGGATGCTCTATGTATAGTATCATGTCATCTGCAAACAGTGACAGTTTTACTTCTTCTTTTCCAATTTGTATTCCTTTTATTTCTTTTTCTTCTGTGATTGCCGTGGCTAGGACTTCCAAAACTATGTTGAATAATAGTGGTGAGAGTGGACATCCTTTTCTTGTACCTGATCTTAGAGGACGTGCTTTCAGTTTTTCACCATTGAGAATGATGTTTGCCGTGGGTTTGTCATATATGGCCTTTATTATGCCACTTTCTGGACAGTTTTTTTCATAAATGGGTGTTGAATTTTGTGAGAAGCTTCTTCTGCATCTATTGAGATGATCATATGGTTTTTCTTCTTCAGTTTGTTAATATGGTGCATCACATTGATTTGCGTATATTGAAGAATCCTTGCATCCCTGGGATAAATCCCACTTGTTCATGGTGTATGATCCTTTTAATGTGTTGTTGGATTCTATTTGCTAGTATTTTGTTGAGGATTTTTGCATCTATATTCATCAGTGATATTGGTCTGTAATTTTCTTTTTTTGTAGTATCTTTGTTTGGTTTTGGTGTCAGGGTGCTGGTGGCCCTGTAGAATGAGTTTGGGAGTGTCCCTTCCTCCGAAATTTTTTGGAAGATTTTGAGAAGAATGGGTGGTTAACTCTTCTCTAAATGTTTGATAGAATTCGCCTGTGAAGCCATCTGGGCCTGGACTTTTCGTTTGTTGGAAGATTTTTAATCACCGTTTCAATTTCATTACTTGTGATTGGTCTGTTCATGTTTTCTGTTTCTTCCTGGTTCAGTCTTGGAAGGTTATACCTTTCTAAGAATTTGTCCATTTCTTCCAGGTTGTCTATTTTATTGGCATAGAGTTGCTTGTAGTAGTCTCTTAGGATGCTTTGTATTTCTGCGATGTCTGTTGTAACTTCTCCTTTTTCATTTCTAATTTTATTGATTTGAGTCCTCTTCCTCTTTTTCTTGATGAGTCTGGCTAATGGTTTATCAATTTTGTTTATCTTCTTAGAGACAGCATTTAGTTTTATTGATCTTTGCTAATGTTTTCTTTGTTTGTATTTCATTTATTTTTGCTCTGATCTTGATGATTTCCTTCCTTCTGCTAACTTCGGGTTTTGTTTGTTCTTCCTTCTCTAGTTCCTTTAGGTGTAAGGTTAGATTGTTTATTTGAGATTTTTCTTGTTCCTTGAGGTAGGCTTGTATAGCTATAAACTTCCCTCTTAGAACTGCTTTTGCTGCATCCCATAGGTTTTGGATTGTTGTGTTTTCATAGTCATTTGTCTCTAGGTATTTTTTGATTTCCTCTTTGTTTTCTTCAGTGATCTCTTGGTTATTTAGTAACGTATTGTTTAGCCTCCATGTGTTTGGGTTTTTTACGTTTTTTTCCCCGTAATTGATTTCTAATCTCATAGCATTGTGGTCAGAAAAGATGCTTGATATGATTTCAATTTTCTTAAATTTACTGTGCTTGATTTGTGACCCAGGATGTGATCTACCCTGGAGAATGTTCCGTGACACTTGAGAAGAAAGTGTAATCTGCTATTTTTAGATGGAATGTCCTATAAATATCAATTAAGTCTGTCTGGTCTGTTGTGTCATTTAAAGCTTGTTGCCTTATTAATTTCTGTTTGGACGATCTGTCCATTGGTGTAAGTGAGGTGTTAAAGTCCCCCACTATTATTGTGTTACTGTCTATTTCCTCTTTTATAGCTGTTAGCATTTGCCTTATGTATTGAGGTGCTCCTATGTTGGGTGCATATATATTTATAATTGTTATATCTTCTTCTTGGATTGATCCCTTGATCATTATGTAGTGTCCTTCCTTGTCTCTTGTAACATTCTTTATTTTAAAGTCTATTTTATCTGATATGAGTACTGCTACTCCAGCTTCCTTTTGACTTCCATTTGCATGGAATATCTTTTTCCATCCCCTCACTTTCACTCTGTATGTGTCCCTAGGTCTGAAGTGGGT
>NW_006776684.1:1271907-1303469 GCF_000442215.2 Lipotes vexillifer
TAAAGAGGAAATTATGGGGTTTTTTTTTTTTTTTCCTTTAAAAAAGCCTGTTTTTTTTTTTTTTTTTTTTTTGATACGCGGGCGTCTCACTGTTGTGGCCTTTCCCATTGTGGAGCACAGGCTCTGGACGCGCAGGCTCAGTGGCCATGGCTCACGGGCCCAGCCACTCCGTGGCATGTGGAATCTTCCTGGACCGGGGCACGAACCCGTGTCCCCTGCATTAGCAGGCGGACTCTCAAACACTGCGCCACCAGGGAATCCTGAAGTCTGTGTCTTTTGGTTGGAGCATTTAATCCATTCACATTTAAGGTAATTATCGATATGTATGTTCCTGTGACCATTTTCTTAATTGTTTTGGGTTTGTTTTTTTAGGTCCTTTTCTTCTCTTGTGTTCCCCACTTAGAGAAGTTCCTTTAGCATTTGTTGTAAGAGCTGGTTGGTGGTGCTGAGTTCTCTTAGCTTTTGCTTATCTGTAAAGCTTTTGATTTCTCCATTGAATCTGAATGAGATCCTTGCCTGGTAGAGTAATCTTGGTTGTAGGTTCTTCCCTTTCATCACCTTAAGTATATCATTCCACTCCCTTCTGGCTTGTAGAGTTTCTGCTGAGAAATCAGATGTTAACCTTATGGGAGTTCCCTTGTATGTTATTTGTCGTTTTTCCCTTGCTGCTTTCAGTAATTTTTCTTTGTCTTTAATATTTGCCGGTTTGATTATTCTGCATCTCGGCGTGTTCCTCCTTGGGTTTATCCTGTATGGGACTCTCTGCGCTTCCTGGACTTGGGTGGCTATTTCCTTTCCCATGTTAGGGAAGTTTTCGACTATAATCTCTTCAAATATTTTCTTGGGTCCTTTCTCTCTCTCTTCTCCTTCTGGGACTCCTATAATGATGCGTTTATGTTGTCCCAGAGGTCTCTTAGGCTATCTTCATTTCTTTTCATTCTTTTTTCTTTATTCTGTTCCTCAGCAGTGAATTTCACCATTCTGTCTTCCAGGTCACTTAACTGTTCTGCCTCAGTTATTCTGGTATTGATTCCTTCTAGTGTAGTTTTCATTTCAGTTATTGTGTTGTTCATCTCTGTTTGTTTGTTCTTTAATTCTTCTAGGTCTTTGTTAAACATTTCTTGCATCTTCTCGATCTTTGCTTCCAATCTTTTTTCAAGGTCCTGGATGATCTTCACTATCAGTATTCTGAATTCTTTTTCTGGAAGGTTGCCTATCTCCACTTCATTTAGTTGTTTTTCTGGGGTTTTATCTTGTTCCTTCATCTGGTACATAGCCTTCTGGCTTTTCATCTTGTCTATCTTTCTGTGAATGTGGTTTTTGTTCCACAGGCTGCTGGATTGTAGTTCTTCTTGCTTCTGCTGTCTGCCCTCTGGTGGATGAAGCTATCTAAGAGGCTTGTGCAAGTTTCCTGATGGGAGGGACTGGTGGTGGGTAGAGCTCAGTAAAACTTTAATCTGCTTGACTTCTGATGGGTGGGGCTGGGTTCCCTCCCTGCTGGTTGTTTGGCCTGAGGCGACCCAACACTGGAGCCTACCCAGGCTCTTTGGTGAGGCTAATGGCAGACTCTGGGAGGGCTCATGCCAAGGAGTACTTCCCAGAACTTCTGCTGCCAGTGTCCTTGTCCTCACGGTAAGACAGAGCCACCCCCCACCTCTGCCAGAGACCCTCTAACACTAGCAGGTAGGTCTGGTTCAGTCTCCCCTGGGGTCACTGCTCCTTCCCCTGGGTCCTGATGCGCTCACTGCTTTGTGTGTGCCCTCCAAGAGTGGACTCTCTGTTTCCCCCAGTCCTGTCAAAGTCCTGCAATCAAATCCCGCTAGCCTTCAAAGTCTGATTCTCTAGGAATTCCTCCTCCCGTTGCTGGACCCCCAGGTTTGGAAGCCTGACATGGGGCTCAGAACCTTCACTCCAGTAGGTGGACTTCTGTGGTATAAGTGTTCTCCAGTCTGTGAGTCACCCACCCAGCAGTTATGGGATTTGATTTTATTGTGATTGCACCACTCCTACCATCTCACTGTGGCTTCTCCATTGTGTTTGGATGTGGGGTGTCTTTTTTGGTGGGTTCCAGTGTCTTCCTGTCGATGACTGTTCAGCAGTTAGTTGTGATTCTGGTGTTCTCGCAAGAGGGAGTGAGCGCACGTCCTTCTACTCCGCCATCTTGAACCAATCTTCTCTTCCTTCCTTCTTGAAATTGAAATGGGCAAACCTGATTTTAGTGTCTCCTACCAGCATCCCTGGCCTGTAGAATGTTTTCCAAAGATGTGAATGTTCTACTCACTAATGTATTTTTCTTTTTTTAAAATAAATTTATTTATTTATTATTATTGTTTTTTAATTTATTTTATTTTTGGCTGTGTTGGGTCTTCGTTGCTGTGCGCGGGCTTTCTCTAGTTGTGGCAAGCGGGGACTACTCTTAGTTGCGCTGCGTGGGCTTCTCATTGCAGTGACTTCTCTTGTAGCAGAGCATGGGCTCTAGGCACACGGGCTTCAGTAATTGTGGCATGCGGGCTGAGTAGTTGTGGCTCGCAGGCTCAGTAGTTGTGACCCACGGGCTTAGTTGCTCCGTGACATGTGGGATCTTCCCAGACCAGGACTTGAACCTGTGTCCCCTGCACTGGCAGGCGGATTCTTAATCACTGTGCCACCAGGGAAGCCCTAATGTATTTTTCAAGGCCATAGAGAAGGAAATGTCTCTGAGTCCTTGTAGGGTCCATAGATGGAAATGGGTAAAGGGGTAACATGGGTGACAATAATTTCCATCATTCCTGTGTCCTGAAGTTTTTGTTTGTTTGTTTGTTTGTTTTTTGCGGTACGTGGGCCTCTCACTGTTGTGGCCTCTCCCTTTGTGGAGCACAGGCTCCAGACGCGCAGGCTCAGAGGCCATGGCTCATGGGCCCAGCAGCTCCGCGGCATGTGGGATCCTCCTGGACCGGGGCACGAGCCCGTGTCCCCTGCATCAGCAGGCAGACTCTCAACCACTGCACCACCAGGGAAGCCCCTGTCCTGAAGTTTTTGAGTTCCTCCTTCCACATTATCTCAAATAATTTGTGACATCTCAACTTCCTTTAGCATAGACCACCACTGAGTCCAGTTGCCAATCAGTCAACTAGACAAATATTTAGAACCACTCTAAATGATTCTAAACCACTGAAGCTAGCCACTGAGGCTAGATTTTTGAATTCAGAACCTTTGGTAATATACCTATGCAAAATCAGCTGGATCTAGAATTGCTTTTCTTTCCTTGGTTAACACGCTCATTTCCTATATTCCCTGTATTTATTTCCTATATGCTTGTCCATATAAGTGGCCAAAGTCTTGTAAATGTTTTGATATTTTTGTAATTCACCCCACAGGCCATGCTGTGATCTGATGTAGTGCCGTAGGGTACGTATGTGGAAGGACGAGGCACATGGGGAATTAGTTTACACTTGCAAGGTAATTCCTTCAGGCAAAGGGATTTTACTGCCTTTTCAAGCAGAAGAGGAACAGTCACACTGGACCCAGCTAGCAAGGGGGGGCCTCAGTGAGGTTTAGGGATTCAGGATATTCCCAAGTCCTCAGAATCCTCCTTTATACTACCATTCCAATTTGTTCTCTCTGTCTCTCTCTCTCAAATCAATGCTCCAGCTTTCATGGAATAGTCCCAATATGGATGCAAGTTTAACTGACATCTAATTCAGCAGCCTAGAGCATCAAACCTTGTGTATTTGTTTTCATAGCTACCTCAGCTCTGTTGTTGTAAGAGAGAAAAGATCCTTTTCTTAAAAGTACCTCGGTTTCAGTCTGTGCCTGAAGCCTAGTTTATAGGAACTCGACCTTAATATTCCCTTTATGTAAGCTGCCTTGTGCGCTTAGAATAGCAGATGCCCATAATCTTCAATTCTTCATTCCCTTCATGTGGTTTTATTCTTGACAGCACTCTCTCAATCTCCTAGAGCATTTCACGTGAACTCAAGTGATAATTACTTATTTCACCACTCCATGTCAAGGACTTGCAGAATCCCTTCTGTGAAAACTAATATGATATTCACTGGCCTCTACTAGGCCAGAAACCAATCCCAAATTGCCCTTAATTACCTGAGGTACCATTGCCAGTAATCTACTCCCTAGTACCAGTGCACACAACAGAAATCAACTCTGGCCAACTTAAGTAGGATAGGAATTTAGTAAAAGAATAATCAATACTATGTATCGCACAGAATTGACAAGATCAGAGAATTAGGCTTGGGCAGGATTGAGGGGAAGCAAGGCACAGCCAAGATTTCTGTAGACCTCACTATGTAATAAACTGTATGCTTCTTACACTGGTTACAACACAGTCATCAGCAAGCTGCTCAACTTTATTGCCCTCAGACATTTGCAGCCATGTGTCTGAATGCTTGACTCTTCTGTATCTTCTGTGAATAATCTCTGTCAGACCTTATGTCCTTGCATTACATCTTAATATTTAAAATTCCAGCTGTAGTTAGACAGGTTTATGTCACCTTCCCATGTTCTAACTTCCAGGGAATGGAGAAAGAATATCTACTCCTCTTTAGTTTCTGTAGTGGGAAGTGGTTTCTGCCTCTCATCTGTTTTGGGTTTCCCTCAAATCAGAAGGGCATTCAGATGCTGGACAGCCGAAGCTGACATATACACACTATAGTACACGTTCCCTAGTAGTTTTCTTGTAAGTCTCCTGGTGGGATGTTTTTTGAGCCATTGTGATGTGCCAGGGACTGTGTTAGGCACATTAAAAAGAAGTATAGGGGGCTTCCCTGGTGGCGCAGTGGTTGAGAGTCCGCCTGCCGATGCAGGGGACGCGGGTTCGTGCCCCAGTCTGGGAGGATCCCACGTGACGCGGAGAGGCTGGGCCCGTGGGCCGTGGCTGCTGGGCCTGCGCGTCCGGAGCCTATGCTCCGCGGCGGGAGAGGCCACAACAGTGAGAGGCCCGCATACCGCAAAAAAAAAAAAAAAAGAACTATAATAGCATTCATGCTGATGTAAGATGAAATGGTGAATAAGCACAGAGGAATTTATACTAAAATACATTCATTATGAATTAAGAGTGATATATAAACAGGGTATTAGTACCATACTTACCATATCTTTAAATTTTCTTCCAAGTTTTATGCATAATTTCTCTCCAAAATGCCATTGAATAGTGAATAGCACAGTGCATAGTTAGTAAAAGGTGAAGACTTGACTGCCTGGATAATTCAGTGTTTCATACAGAATCACATTTGAGCTTTAGTTTCCTTGGAAGGATTGAGGTATCCATTCATTTTGAGGAAAAAAATTTCCTTTCATTTGACCATGGGTTTTTAAAGTCAGTGTTTAACTTGATTTTCCTATAAATTCTAACTTCTGCAGCATATCCTCCCTTAGTTGTTAGGTTCCCTGAGCTTCTCCTTCTCCCCTCATTTTCCTGTCTTGTGTCATTAAACACCAAATACCTCTGCTCAACTTAGACTTAAGTAAGAAAATTTAGCCAAAATGTCTTTTGAATAAAAAGCCTTTATAATCAGTTTAGTGTCCTTTATGGTAGCAAAGTTATTTGGTGAGTCAGTTGGATTTTTCAGACACATCTGTTTCCATGTGATTAGTCATTTTGGCAACAGAAGACTTTAAAGGTGATCCAGAAATTTACATGTTCTGTTTTTCTATCTCAGAATAAAATACAAGCTCCAGTTACCTGTATGACTTCAACATTTTTTGATGAACAGAATAAAATGTTTAGGGGACTGACAGAAGGCATACTTATAAAGAGTGTTATAATTCCTTACAGGTGCTCAGTTATCATCTTATTGCCTTCTACTGTCAGGTGGAGCTGGAAGTTTAGCCTCTCTACTGTAGCTATTTATGGTGACAATGGACTAACACACACACAAAAAGTGAGGAATTGCCCATATGTTTCATGTTTATTTACTTTGTGAAACAATAGGAGACGAAAAATCTCTGTTTCATGATTCTTGGCCTTTAAACATCATAGTGTTTGCTTTTCCAATCAATAGACTCTTTCTTTTAGAGCCTTCATCTGTGCCTTTTCTCTTCATGGCTTGTGTAGCAGTGGTGTCCTATTTCAAAATCAGTTCAGTTTGTGCTGCAGGTGGTTGAAAAGATGTCCTCACTGGGTTGGTCATATTTCAATCATTGAATTCTCATATTTTACCAGGAGACCTTCTAGGAAATAACTCTAGATTCTAATAGCTGGGTTTCAAAGGACAGTTTAATTTATTTACTGAATACCTACTATGGACTAAGAGGCTTAGAGCCAGAAGCTCTAAGAAGGTAAGACAAAAAAAGTAGTGTCTACTCTCAAGAAGCTTGCCATCTGGACTAAGCTAGAGATATATTTCCTCTGCTGGAGCCTCCTCATGTTCCTAACCTCTAAAAATTCGGTTATCCCAGGATTTGGTACTTACACCTCTTCTCTTCTATACTCATCCCCTAGGTACTTTCATCCAGTCCTGTGGCTTCCCATGCCTTTTGATTTCAAATAATTGCCAAATTTATACCTTCAGCTCTGATCTGCCCCTAAATTCCAGACTAGTATTTCCAGATACCTACTTGACATCTCCACCTGGATGTTTAAACCTAATGTGTCCAAAACTGAACTTTTGCCCCTCCCCACCATAATTATCTCCTGCTCTGCACATTTTTCTCAATCTCTCCATTTTTCCAGTTGCTCAGGATTAAGAGTTGGGCATCATCCCTGATATCTTTCTCCCACACCCCACGTCTAGTCCATTTGTGCTTGTTTTCAATTCTGCTTTCAAAAATATATAGAATCTTACTACTCCTTAGCATCATTTTAGTTCAAGCCTTTCTAATCTCTTACCTGTGTTATTATAGTAGCCTTCCAATTGTGTTACTGAGACCAAGCTCGTACCGCTCACTGTACAACAGGTCAATAAATCGAGAGAAAAGTTGTTGGGACAACAACAGCTTTATCTGGAAGGCCAGCAGACTGAGAAGGTGGTGGACTGGAGTCCCAAAGAACCATCTTACTTGAGTTAGAATTCAAGCTTCTTTTATGTTAAAAGGGGAGAGGTGCAGCTGCTTGTTGCAAACTTCTTGGTGTGGGAGTCATTTGTTCTTGCAGCTGTCCAAGTAGGTCAGGTCAGGTTAGGTCACGATGTTCCTGTAAACCTCCAACAAGACAAATGTTATTCTCTGTTCTGCAACTTTTTAATCTGTATATGAATGAAAAGTGTTGTACTTTTAACGGTCAGAGCCGGTGAGAATGGGCTATCCTATATATTTCAGGCTATAGGCAACATTCTTAACTTGTAGCAAAAGCAATAGAATACAAACGTTAAGTAAAAGTAACAGATCTAATATGGAGTCAGGTTTGTTCTTCCTTATTGCAATTGGCCTCTGCCTATATCCACCCTTGCCGCCTATAGCTTATTCTCCACATGGCAGCCAGTTTATAAGAATTCAAGTCTAAGGAAAAAAAGCCTTGCTGTTCCTCAACGCACCAAGCACACTTCCACCTCAGGCCTCTGCATTTTTTCCCGTCCAGAATGCCCCAAGTTAACTGCTTGGCTCTCTCCCTCTCTGACACCTCATCAGAGACTCCCTCCCTGACCAGCCTAGCTAAACTAGCACACCCCTGTCTCCTATCATTCTCTTAACCTACCATTATTCTTCTTATTTATCAACACCTAACTTACATTTCTTATATATTATCGGTCTCCCCTGCACTGTACTGTAAGTTCTGTAAAGGCAGGGACTTCTCTTTTGTACTTTGCCCTATCCTCACTGCCTAGAGCAGTACCTGACAATATAGCAGCTGTTCAGTAAAGGGATTGAATCTTCACATTAAGCTCTGGGAGCACAAAGGAGTACTTAGCTCTGCTGGAAGAAGTGGGACTTTCTAGAAAATGACTGAGTTAATCTGGTGAAGGGGAGGGGAGAATATTCCAGACAGAAGGGAGTATGTGGGAAGTCAGGGCACAGACTGAGGTATGAAATAACTCTTTATATGTAGCGAACTACAGCAGTTTCAGTATGACTTAGTGAAAAGCAATTAAGTGGGAAGTGGTGGCAGATAACACTGGGGAGGAAGGTAGAAAACAGGGCAGGTCATCCGAGACCTCGGTATGCTGTGCCAGGCTAGGACTTTTTCTTGTGGGCTGTGGGAAATCATTGAAAGGCTTCAATGGGAAAGTTATGTGGGCAGATTTTGGTTTGGATCTAGAAGGAGAAGCTGAGAGAGACCCAGGGACCTAGTTAATAACTGAGACTTGAGTAAAGGAGGATATGTGTGTCGGAGGTCCTTTGTGTCTCTTTACATAAGACTGAATTTCACTGCAGAATTTGAAGTAGTCCTTAGAAAACACCTTGTGAAACTCTACGTGTTTTCTGGTGTTCATAGCCCTGATTTCTCTAGGGGTATAAAAGTACCATTTAGAGAGAAAGAAACCTCTGCGTTTATGAATCTGGTACATTTTCAAGTGTACCTGTTTATTATTTCTGCCTCGCCATTTATCAGATGTCTGTCCACATTGCCTATATTATCAGTTCTTTTATTTTGTATTTGCTTTATCTCTGAATTTCCTGAGAGATTGAATTTAAATTACTTATTTAGCACTTAACTAATACAGTCCCCCTCTGTTTATTTTTAAAGAGAAACAAAAAAGAAAAACCATGTAACTTTTCTTGTAGAAATCAACATATTGTGTATCTTTTGGGGGTCCAGTGGTTTCTTTTTGTTTTTGAGGATGGTCAGGGAAAGTAAATTCATTGATTTGGGGTGTCTTTTTCCAGACTTTAGAATTTTGGTTTTCATGAAGAGGAGTTAGAGGCATAGCTACAGTGGACAGTTATTTGACAGGAGGAAATGCTGTTGTCAGAGACAGTGGCAAAGCCAGAAATCGGTTTTCTTACAGGCATTTCTTTGCTTTTATTCAGTACCTCACTTTGTGTTTGTCCCAAGCAGTCCCTAAACTGTGCCCTGGGAAATCCTTATTTATGATGTCAAGGATTATAGTAGGCATTTCTCAAATGCTTATTGGATTGTCATTAGTGGTAACCAGCTTTTTAAAATATGGAGAGTATGTTTTTTCCTGATTAAGACTAATGGCTTTTCTAAATAGAGCTGATTGTATCTTCATGTTATTGTGAGAGCAGGGCAGCAGCCTGTATTTGGACACCACCTCAATGAAGGCTTATTTTGTCTTGGATGCTGGAGAAATCCTAGTGTGCTGTGTCCGTTACCTCATATTCCTTCCAGACAGAGGACCTGCTGTTGTGAAGGAACATTCCTACATTGGACATGAATCTCCTGGGGTTCTCCATATTGCCAAGCTCCATCATCCTCTGACAAGGGCCGTGACACAGCACTCCTCACATTCAGCTGCGAGTCTGATGAGAAACAAAAGGGGCTTTCTCCTTGGCACACCATGGACAGCCTCTGAAATGTTAGCTCTCCCTGTTGCTTACAGCTTTTGTCATTCCAATTACCTTGGACTTGATTGTGACTTCTTTCCACTTTCCCAGCCCAGCAGAAGATAGGCTACCTTCCTCATCTTGATTAGAGTTATACATGAGAATTTGAATATAGCTGCAAAGGAAAGAAAGAATAAGAGCCAGCCTTCCCAAATCATGGTCTTGGGGGAAATTATCTTTGGTGTCTGAACTTTTGTTTTGGCCAGGGCGGGGAGCCAGTTTTATCTTTTTTGTTTTTGCTTGCTTTTTAGATTAAAAAAAAAATACCGAGAATAATAAAACAAACACTCATGTTCACATTGTTCAGAACTGATGATTTTTAATTACTTACTTCAAGTTTATTTTTTCATTGAAATAAATAATATTACAGATAAAACTGGAGTACTTTCTTGCCTCTATTCTTAGTCCTATTCGTTATTCCAAGAAGTAACCAACCACTGGCAAGAATTTGATGTATATCCTTGATGTCTACTTATTATACTTTATATATCCATTAAAATATAAAGTAGGATCTTATAATTCTTTGTCATTATACATTGCAATTTCTTCTTGTGTAGCTTTTCAATCTGATCTTTTCACTTTGTATTTTGTTGAAAAGAAGTTTTAAAAACTTAATATGACGTGTGTCAATCCTTTGCTCTACAGTTTATTCTTTTTTTTTTTTTTTTTTTTTTTTCCTTGCGTTATGCGGGCCTCTCACTGTTGTGGCCTCTCCCATTTGCGGAGCACAGGCTCCGGACGCGCAGGCTCAGTGGCCATGGCTCACGGGCCCAGCCGCTCCGCGGCATGTGGGATCTTCCCGAAACGGGGCACGAACCCGCGTCTCCTGCATCGGCAGGCGGACTCTCAAGCACTGCGCCACCAGGGAAGCCCTACAGTTTATTCTTATTCCATCTTATTTAAGAAATCATTTCCTTTGCGAAGATCCCTGAAGGTAATCTTCTGGGCTTTTTCCTAAAAGTGTTTTCACATTTATGTCTTTGATCTATCTGGAATCTATTTTTGTGTTTAGTCTCAAATAGAGATCGAAGTCTGTTTTTTTTCTTCCATATTGATAATTGGTACTCACCATTGATCTGTAATGCCAACTCTGTTATAGATCTAGTTGTTTTATGTGCATTCATGGTTCTTTGTCAGGGTCCTGTTCTATTCCATTGATGTATTTTTTTTTATTGGAGTATAATTGCTTTGCAATGTTGTGTTAGTTTCTGCTGTACAATGAAGTGAGTCAGCTATGTGTATATACCCTCCCCCACATATATCCCCTCCCTCTTGGACCTCCCTCCTACCCCCACCCCCATCCCACCCATCTAGGTCGTCACAGAGCACCAAGCTGAGCTTCTTGTGCTTTATAGCATGTTCCCACTAGCTATCTATTTTATGCATGGTAGGGTATATGTGTCAATCCTAATCTCCCAATTCGTCCCACCTTCCCCTTCCCGCTTTGTGTCCACATGTCTGTTCTCTACGTCTGTGTCTCTATTCCTGCCCTGCAGATAGGTTCATCTGTACCATTTTTCTAGATTCCATATATATGTGTTAATGTACGATATTTGTTTTTCTCTTTCTGGCTTACTTCATTCACTCTGTATGACAAACTCTAGGTCCATCTACATATCTACAAATGACCCAATTTCATTCCTTTTTATGGCTGAGTAATATTCCATTGTATATATGTGCCACTATATGTATATAATGGTAAAATTTCTTTATCCATTCCTCTGTCATTGGACATTTAGGTTGTTTCCATGTCCTGGCTATTGTAAATAGTGCCGCAATGAACATTAGGGTACATGTGTCCTTTTGAATTATGGTTTTCTCAGGGTATATGTACATTAGTGGGATTGCTGGGTAATATGGTAGTTCTATTTTTAGTTTTTTAAGGAACCTCCATACTGTTCTCTACAGTGGCAGTGTCAATTTACATTGCCACCAGCAGTGCAAGAGGGTTTCCTTTTTTCCCACACCCTATCTTTTGTCCATTCCTGTACCATTACAGACTTGCTCAGTTATATTGCTAAATTATAGTTAAGTCTGAATTCCCAGGTTGAACTTGGTTGTAAAATATTAAGTGTTCTTTTTCAAGACTGCAGAATTTAATTTTATAACGTTATTTGGGAATGTTTCCCTATATTTTCATATTTAAAATTATACTATAATATTCTTTTCTACTGTTCTTTTCTGGTTTTGGGTTGGTAATTTTATATTTTTCTATGAAATTATTTTAAGTTTAAAATTCTATAGTCAGGGACTTCCCTGGCAGTCCGGTGGTTAAGACTTCACCTTCCAATGCAGTGAGGTATGGGTTCGATCCCTGCTCGGGAAACTAAGATCCCACATGCCTCGTGGCCAAAAAAAACAAAACATAAAACACAAGCAATATTGTAACAAATTCAATAAAGACTTTAAAAATGGTCCACATCAAAAAAAAAAACAACTAAAAAAAAAAGACTTAAAAAAATTTTATGGTCATTCATAATATTATTATTGGAGGGTAGGTGTTTAAGTTTTTAAATTATTTTCTTCTACTTAGTTCTCATTTGGACTAAGTAATATTTCCACATAATACCTGTTTGAAAAATTTTTTAAATGTATAGACCAAAACCCAAGTTTTCCCACTTTTATCCTTAGCAGCCACTCAAGTGTTTGGTCCCTAGGCAACTACTGACACTAGCTTCTTATTATAGTTCTCATTGCTATTCAGTGCATATTTTTTTGTACATAAGTGGTACAAAGAAGTACACATCTTGCCGTTTTCATTTATCAGTAGATCTTCAATATCATTACATGAGGGACATTTGTGATTAAAAAATGTACTATATCAGTGTTTATCTCCTTTTTCTTTCCTATTAATGTTTATTTCTGCTTTTCTCTTTTTTCTTGATTGGTCCTGCTAAATGATTATTTTTTAGTAGTGTCCTTTGTTTAAAATCAGGTTTACTAAGGTATAATTGACATATAGTTCTACCCTTTTTACTATACATTTCTGTGTTTGACAAACACTACAGTTACATAACCGTCAACACAATCAGAATATACAACAGTTCCATAACCCCCCCAAAAAAATTTTTTTTGAATTCCTCAAACCTTCCCCTGACTCTCACCTTTTGGCAACCACTGATCTCTTTTCTGTCCCTGTAGTCTTTTACTTTTCTGGAATGTCATATAAATGGAATCGTATTATACATAGCCTTTTTTTCAGCTGAAGTTTTTATTGGGATAGTTGTAGATTCACATGCAGTTGTAAGAAATAATACAGCCAATTCCCATGTACCATTTAACTAGTTTCCCCCAATAGTAAAATTTTGCAGAACTATAGTATAGTATCACAATCAGGATCTTAACATTGATAAGACTCCACTGACATTATTCAGATTTCTCCAGTTTTACGTGTATACATTCGTTTGTGTGTGTGTTTGTTTAGCTCTGTACATCTCATTGTAAATTTATGTATCCACCACCATTGTCAAGATACTGAACAGTTCCATTACCATAAGGACCTCTCAGGTTGCCCTTTTAAAACCACACTCAACTCCCTGCTGACTCCTCAACTCCCATCCCTGTGCCCTAGCAACTACTAATCTTATCTTTTTTTCCAAAATTTTACCATCTCAAAAATTTTACATAAGTGGAATCATATGGTATTTAATCTTTTGGGATTTTTTTTTTCCACTTAGCATAATTCCCTGTAGATTCATCCAAATTGTTGCCTATGTCAGTTTGTGCCTTTTATTGCTGAATAGTGATGAAACAATAAAGCAAATACTAAAAAATTCTGTGGTATGTATGTACCACAGTTTGTTTAAACATTCACCTGTTGAGGAACATCTGGATTGATTCCAGTTTGGGGTTATTCAAATAAGATAATCTATGAATATTTTTATACCAGTTTTCATTCACCTGGGATAAATAAACTACACTTGCTGAGTAGTATGGTAATTGCATGTTTAGTTTTATAAGAAACTACTATACTGTTTTTTAGAATGGCTGTACCGTTTTACATTCCCACCAGCAATCAATGGGTGATAAAATTTCTCTGCATTCTTGCCAGCACTTGGTGTTTTCACTATTTTTACATGTTAGCCATTCTGACAGGTGTGTAATACCTCATGATTTTAATTTTCATTTCCCTGATGGCTAAAGTTGTTGAATATCTTTTCATGTGCTTACTGGACATCTGTAAAGCCTCCTCAGTAGGGTACCTATTCATGGTTTTTGTCCATTTTTTGATTGGTTTGTTCCTTTACTGTTGAGTTTGAGTGCTCTTTATATAGTCTAGATACTAGTCCTTTGTTACATATGTGGTTTGTAAATATTTTCTGTTAGCATGTAGCTTGTCTTTTCATTGTTTTTACATGATCTTTTATAGCTCAAAAATTTTTAATTTTGATGAGGTCCAGTTGATCAATGTTTCCTTTTATGTACTGAGCTTTAAAGTGTCAAGAACCCTTGGCCTAGCCATAGATATTGAAGATTTTCTTTTTTTTTTCCCCCATAGTTTTATAATTTTACATTGGACATTTAAATCCATAATCCTTTTTGAGTTAATTTTTGTGCAAAGTGAGAGGTTTAGGTTGAGGTTCATTTTTTTGGCCTATGGTTGTCCAATTGCTCCAGCACCATTTGTTGAAAAGACTGTTTGCCCCCATTTCATTGCTTTTGCAACTTTAAAAAAAATTGAAATAGTCTATTTGTGTGGGTATATATCTGGGATTTCTATTCTGTTCCACTGATCTATGTCTGTTGTCCCACCAAGACCAAGTACTGTAGCTGTAATAATAAGTTGTAATATCATGTGGAATGATTCTTCTCACCTTGTTCTTCAAGATTGTTTTAGCTATTCTAGGGCCTTTGCCTATCTATATAAATTTTAGACTAAACTTGTCTTTGTTTACAAATAATCTTTCTGGGATTTTGAAAGGAATTTTATTAAACTTACAGATGAGTTTGAGGAATATTAATGTACTTACTATATTAGATCTTCCAATGCATGCACACAGTATGTCTATACATTTATTTAGGCATTCTTTGATTTCTTCCATAAGCATTTTATAATTCTTGACATACAAGTCTTGTAAGTCTTTTGTTAGATTTACACCTAAGTATTTCAGGTCATTTGCAAATATAAAAAATTGTATTTCTTTCCAATCTATATGACTGTTTCTTTTTCTTGCCTTATTACAATGGCTGTAACTTCCAGTACCTGTGTTGCATGAGAGTGCTTTGCTCCCAATCTTAGGGAAAAATATTCAGTGTTTTACCACTAAGTAAAATGTTTCACCACTAAGTATAATGTTAGCTATAGGTTTTTTGTAGATGTTCTGTATCAAGTAGTTCCCCTCTATTTCTAACATGCTGAGAGTTTTTATCAAAAATAGAATTTAGTCAAATGCTTTTTCTGTGTCAATAAATATTATATGATTTTTCTTCCTTAGTTGGTTGATATGGGAGTTATATTGATTGATTTTCAAGTGTTGAAGCAGCTTTGCATACCTATAACAAATTCTAGTTTGTTACAGTGTGTATTTCTTTCTATACATTGTTGGATTTAGTTTCCAAGTATTTTGTTGAGGATTTTTGTGTCTAACATCATAAGAGGTATTAGTATGTCATATTCTTTTTTTGAAACTGTTTACGTGCTTTTGGTATCAGTAGCACTGGCTTCATAAAATGATTTGGGAAGTTTTTTCTTCTCTTCTGTTTTCTGGACAAGATTGTGTAAAATTGGTGTTAATTACCCTTTTTTTTTTTAATCATTTAAAACAATTATTCCATCAGAAACAGTCCAATCAAAAACAACAGAATACACATTTTTCTCAAGTGCTCATGGAACATTCTCCAGGATAGATCATATCTTGGGTCACAAATCAAGCCTTGGTAAATTTAAGAAAATTGAAATTGTATCAAGTATCTTTTCTGACCACCATGCTATGAGACTAGATATCAATTACAGGAAAAGATCTGTAAAAAATACAAACACATGGAGGCGAAACAATACACTACTTAATAACAAAGTGATCACTGAAGAAATATCAAAGAGGAAATCAAAAAATACCTAGAAACAAATGACAATGGAGACACGACTACCCAAAACCTATGGGATGCAGCAAAAGCAGTTCTAAGAGGGAAGTTTGTAGCAATACAATCTTAGCTTAAGAAACAGAAAACATCTCGAATAAACAACCTAACCTTGCACCTAAAGCAATTAGAGAAAGAAGAACAAAAAAACCCCAGAGTTAGCAGAAGGAAAGAAATCATAAAAATCAGATCAGAAATAAATGAAAAAGAAATGAAGGAAACAATAGCAAAGATCAATAAAACTAAAAGCTGGTTCTTTGAGAAGATTAACAAAATTGATAAACCATTAGCCAGACTCATCAAGAAAAAAAGGGAGAAGACTCAAATCAATAGAATCAGAAATGAAAAAGGAGAAGTAACAACTGACACTGCAGAAATACAAAAAATCATGAGGGATTACTACAAGCAACTCTATGCCAATAAAATGGACAATCTGGAAGAAATGGACAAATTCTTAGAAATGCACAAACTGCCAAGACTGAATCAGGAAGAAATAGAAAATATGAACAGACCAATCACAAACACTGAAATTGAAACTGTGATTAAAAATCTTCCAACAAACAAAAGCCCAGGACCAGATGGCTTCACAGGCGAATTCTATCAAACATTTAGAGAAGAGCTAACACCTATTCTTCTCAAACTCTTCCAAAATATAGCAGAGGGAGGAACACTCCCAAACTCATTCTACGAGGCCACCATCACCTTGATACCAAAACCAGACAAGGATGTCACAAAGAAAGAAAACTACAGGCCAATATCACTGATGAACATAGATGCAAAAATCCTCAACAAAATACTAGCAAACAGAATCCAACAGCACATTAAAAGGATCATACACCATGATCAAGTGGGGTTTATTCCAGGAATGCAAGGATTCTTCAATATACGCAAATCTATCAATGTGATTAACCATATTAACAAATTGAAGGAGAAAAACCATATGATCATCTCAATAGATGCAGAGAAAGCTTTTGACAAAATTCAACACCCATTTATGATAAAAACCCTGCAGAAAGTAGGTGTAGAGGGAACTTTCCTCAATATAATAAAGGCCGTATATGACAAGCCCACAGCCAACATCATCCTCAATGGCGAAAAACTGAAAGCATTTCCACTAAGGTCAGGAACAAGACAAGGTTGCCCACTCTCACCACTCTTATTCAACATAGTTTTGGAAGTTTTAGCCACAGCAATCAGAGAAGAAAAGGAAATAAAAGGAATCCAAATCGGAAAAGAAGAAGTAAAGCTGTCACTGTTTGCAGATGACATGATACTATACATAGAGAATCCTAAAGATGCTACCAGAAAACTACTAGAGCTAATCAATGAATTTGGTAAAGTAGCAGGATACAAAATTAATGCACAGAAATCTCTGGCATTCCTATATACTAACGATGAAAAATCTGAAAGTGAAATCAAGAAAACACTCCCATTTACCATTGCAACAAAAAGAATAAAATATCTAGGAATAAACCTACCTAAGGAGACAAAAGACCTGTATGCAGAAAATTATAAGACACTGATGAAAGAAATTAAAGATGATACAAACAGATGGAGAGATATACCATGTTCTTGGATTGGAAGAATCAACATTGTGAAAATGACTCTACTAGAGAAATGGAAATAAAAACAAAAATAAACAAATGGGACCTAATGAAAATTAAAAGCTTTTGCACTGCAAAGGAAACCATAAACAAGATGAAAAGACAACCTCAGAATGGGAGAAAATGTTTGCAAATGAAGCAACTGACAAAGGATTAATCTCCAAAATTTACAAGCAGCTCATGCAGCTCAGTAACAAAAAAACAAACAACCCAATCCAAAAATGGGCAGAGGACCTAAATAGACATTTCTCCAAAGAAGATATACAGACAGCCAACAAACACATGAAAGAATGCTCAACTTCATTAATCATTAGAGAAATGCAAATCAAAACTACAATGAGATACCATCTCACACCAGTCAGAATGGCCATCATCAAAAAATCTAGAAACAATAAATGCTGGAGAGGGTGTGGAGAAAAGGGAGCCCTCTTGCACTGTTGGTGGAGGTTCCTTAAAAAACTACAAATAGAGCTACCATATGACCCAGCAATCCCACTACTGGGCATATACCCTGAGAAAACCGAAATTCAAAAAGAGTCATGTACCGAAATGTTCATTGCAGCTCTATTTACGATAGCCAGGACATGGAAGCAACCTAAGTGTCCATCATGGGATGAATGGATAAAGAAGATGTGGCACCTATATACAATGGAATATTACTCAGCCATAAAAGGAAACGAAATTGAGTTATTTGTAGTGAGGTGCTTGGACCTAGCGTCTGTCATACAGAGTGAAGTAAGTCAGAAAGAGGAAGACAAATACCATATACTAACACATATATATGGAATACAAGAAAAAAAATGTCATGAAGAACCTAGGGGTAAGACAGGAATAAAGACACAGACCTACTAGAGAATGGACTTGAGGATATGGGGAGGGGGAAGTTTAAGCTGTGACAAAGTGAGAGAGTGGCATGGACATATATACACTACCAAATGTAAAATAGCTAGCTAGGGGGAAGCAGCCGCATAGCACAGGGAGATCAGCTTGGTGCTTTGTGACTACCTGGGTGGGTGGGATAGGGAGGGTGGGAGGGAGGGAGACACAAGAGGGAGGAGATATTGGAACATATGTATATGTATAACTGATTGACTTTTTTATAAAGCAGAAACTAACACAGCATTGTAAAGCAATTATACTTCAATAAAGATGTAAAAAAAAAAGACATATCAACAACAAAAAAAAATTAAAAACTTTTTAATTCTACTAAAATACACATAACACATCACAAAATTTACCATCTTGACTATTTTTTATAATTGTGGTAAAATATACATAAGATAAAATTTACCAGCTTAGCCATTTTTAACTGTACATTTAAGTAGTGTTAAGTACATTTATACTGTTGTGCAATGCATCTCCAGAAAAGTTTTTCCTCTTGCAGAACTGAAACTCTATATTTATAAAATATCAACTCTCCATCACCCTCTCCCTGCAGCTCCTTACAACCACCTGACAACCATCATTCTACTTTCTGTCCCTATGAATTTGACTACTCTAGATACCTTATATAAAAAGAATCATATAGTCTTTTTGTGACTGACTTATGTCACTTAGCATAATATCTTCAAAGTTCATCCATGTGTAGCATGTGACAGGATTGCCTTCCTTTTTAAGGCTGAATAATATTCCATTGTATGTATATACCACATTTTGTTTATCCATTCATCCATCAGTAGACATTTTGTTCGCTTCCACTTCTTGGCTGTTTTGAATAGTGCTGCTGTGAACCTGGGTGTGCAGATATCTCTTCAAGACTCAGCTTTCAGTTCTTTTGAATCCCAGAGGTGGAATTGTTGAATCATATGGTAATCCTCTCTTTAAGTCTTGAAGAGCCACCATACTGTTTTCCATGGTGGTTGTGTGATTTTACAATTACAGCAACAGTACACAAGCGTTCCAGTTTCTCCACCAAACAACACTTGTTATTTTGTGTTTTTTAAATAGTATCCATCCTAATGGGTGTAAGGTGTTACCTCACAGTGGTTTTGATTTGTATTTGTTTGATGATTAGTGATGTTGAATGTCTTTTCATATGCTTTTTGGTCATTTGTATGTCATCTTCGGAGAAATGTCTGTTTGAGTGCTATGCCCATTTTTAAATGTTTTTTTTTTCTTGATGTTGCGTTTTAGCATTTCTTTATGTATTGTGGATATTAACCCCTTATCAGATATATGATTTGCAAATATTTTCTCCCATTCTATAAGTTGCCTTTTAGCTCTGTTCATTGTATCCTTTGATGTACAAAAGTTTTTTAGGTTTGATGTAGTCCCATATGTCTATTTTTGCTTTTGTTGTCTGTGTTTTTGGTGTGGTATCTTAAGAAATCATTGCCAAATCCATTGTCATGAAGATTTTCCTCTATGTTTTCTTCTAGGAGTTTTATAGTTTTGGATCTTACATGTAGGTCTTTAATGCATTTTGAGTTAATTTTTGTATATGATATAAGAAAAGGGTCCACTTTCTTTTCTTTTTTGCATGTAGATATCCAGTTTTCCCAGCACCATTTGTTGAAGAAACTGTCTTTTCACTATTGAGTGGTCTTGGCACCTTTATCAAAGGTCATTTGACCATGTATGAGAGGTTTTTTTGCTGCCCTCTCTATTCAATTCCATTGGCTCTATGTCTGTCTTTATGCCAGTACCACACTATTTTGATTACTGTGGCTTTGTAATATGTTTCAAAGTAAGGAAATGTGAGTCCTTC
This sequence comes from Lipotes vexillifer, assembly GCF_000442215.2. Lineage (NCBI taxonomy): Eukaryota > Metazoa > Chordata > Mammalia > Artiodactyla > Lipotidae > Lipotes > Lipotes vexillifer. The sequence goes on from NW_006776684.1 coordinate 1,291,735, forward strand.
AATGTTATTCTTTCTTTCCAAAATTGTTTTGGCTAATCAGGATCCTTTGAGATTCCATATGAATTTGAGGATGATTTTTCCTATCTCTGCAAAAAAAATGCTATTGGGATTTTGATAGGGATTTCATTGAATCTGTAGATTGCTTTGAGTAGTATAGACATTTTAATAATATGAAGTATTCCAATCCAGGAACATGGAATGTCTTACCATTTATTTATGTCTTCATTAATTTCTTTCAACAATGTTTTGTAATTTTCAGTGTTGTCTTCCTTTTTTAAAAAAAGCCATTGATTTCTGCTTATTTCCTTTCTTTTGCTTGATTTGCCCTTCTTTTTCTAGTTTTTGAGGTAGGAATGTAGATCCTTAATTTGAGGGCTTTCCTAATAAACATGTAAGTGCTATAAATTTCACTCTCAGGACTGCTGGCATCCCACATGTTTTGATGTATTACATTTTAATTTCCATTCAGTTCTGTTTTTTTTAATTATTATTTTATTTGAGTCTTCCTGTTTGACCCATGGATTATTTAGAAGTTTAATTTCCAAGTGTTAGGCATTTTCTTCTTATCTTTTTGATGCTGATTTCTACTTTGGTTCCATTATGGTCAGAAAAATACTTTGCATAATACCAATTCTTCTAAATTTGTTAACGTGTATTTTATACCCACCTTGGTGATTGTTCCATGGGTGCTTAAAAATCATGTATTCTGGGCTTCCCTGGTGGCGCAGTGCTTGAGAGTCCGCCTGCCGATGCAGGAGACGCGGGTTCGTGCCCCGTTTCGGGAAGATCCCACATGCCGCGGAGCGGCTGGGCCCGTGAGCCATGGCCGCTGAGCCTGCGCGTCCGGAGCCTGTGCTCCGCAAATGGGAGAGGCCACAACAGTGAGAGGCCCGCATAACGCAAGGAAAAAAAAAAAAAAATCATGTATTCTGCTGTTGTTGGATGGAGTGTTCTATATATTTCAATTGGATACTGTTGATTGATTGTTTTATTCAGATCTTATTCTTGCTGATTTTCTGTCTAGTAAGTCTATCCTTTTCTGAAAGGAGGTGTAGGTAGCCATTTGAGTCTGGTTTCTTTTACTTAGCATAATGCATTTGAGATTTATCTATCTTGTGTGTATCACTATTGATATCCTTTTTACTGCTCAGTAGCACACAGTTTATTTAAACATTTATCAGCTGAAGTACATCCTGGTTGTTTACCCTTTTTTGGCAATTTATTAAGAAAGCTATTATAAACACTCACCTATGAGTTTGTGTGTGAACATAATTTCTCTTGGGTAAATACCTAGAGGTGGAACTGCTGAGTCATTTGGGAAGTGTGTGTTTAACTTGTCAAGCTGTTTTCCAGAGTGACTGTACCATTTTGCTTTCCCATCAGCAACATATGAGAGTTCCTTTGCTCCACATCCTCACCACCACTTGGTATTTTCAGTTTTCTTGTTTCTGTCTTTAATTTTAGCCATTCTAATAGATACATCATGGTATCTCACTGTGGTTTTAATTTGTATTTCCCTGGTGACTAATGGTGTAGAGCATCTTCTCATGAGCTTATTTGCTATCCAAATACCTTCTTTGATGAAGTATCTGTTAAAATCTTTTGCCCACTTTTGTACTGGGTTATTTTCTTATTATTGAATTTTGAGGGTTCTTTGTATATTCCAGATATATGTCCCTTACCAGACATGTGTTTTGTAAATATTTTCTCTCAGTCTGGCTTGTTATTTTATTTTTTATCAGTTTCTTTCAGAGAGCAAATGTTTTAAATTTTGATGACATTCAACTTAACTGATTTTTTTCTTTTATGGATTGTGCTTTTGGTGTCATATCAAAGAAATCTTTGACCAACTTAAGATCACAGGGATTTCTTATGTTTTCTAGACATTTTATAGTTTAAGCACATTTATTCATTTGAGTTAATTTTTATATATGGTTTAGGATATGGATTAACTTTTTGTTTTGTTTTAATTTGGGTATATGAGTGTCATTGTTCTAGTGGTATTCATTGATAAGACTATCTTTTTTCTATTTAAGTGAGTTTATACCTTTGTTGAAAATCAGTGAACCATATAGGTAGACTCTCTATTTCTGGATTCTCTGTTCTTTTCCATGATCTATGTGTCTATCCTTTTGCCTTGATTACTGTAGCTTTAGAGTAAGTCTTGGGATCCAGGTAATGTGGGTCCTCCAACTTTGATTTTCTTTTCAAAGTTATTTTGGCTATTTTAGTTCCTTTGCCTTTACATATCAACATTAGGATAAGCTTGTTGAATTCTAGAAAAAAAATTCTGCTGGCATTTTGATTGAGATTGTGTTGAATCTGTAGAACAATTTGGGTAGAATTGATGTCTTAATAATATTGAGTCTTCCTGTCCATGAACCAGTATATCTCTCCATTTATTTAAGTTTTCTTTGATTTCTTTAAGTAATTGGTGTCTTGTATTTTTTCACAAAAATTCTGCACATATTTTACTACATTTTTACTTAAGGATTTCATGTATCTAAGTCCTATTATAAATAGTACTTTTTTTTAATTTCACTTTTCAATTGTTCATTGCTAGGTATAGAAATACAATTGTTTTTTGTATATTGACCTTGTATCCTGTAACCTTGCTAGACTTATTAGCTTTAGTAGTTCTTTTGTGAATTCAGTGTCGACAGTCATGTTGTGTATGATGAGGCACAGTGTATGTCTTCTTTTCCAATCTATATGACTTATACTTCTTTAATTTTCTTTTTTTTTCTCTTTCCTTTTCTTTTTCAGCATCTCTTGAGAAATTCATGTAGTTTTTCTTATTTAGTGTCCATTACAGTGAATTATATTAACTGATTTCTTAAAATGTTTAACCAGCCTTAAATTCCCAGGATAAATCTCATCTGCTTATTATGTATTACCTTCTTATATGTTGGTGGGTTAAACTTGCTAATATTTTGTTGAGGATTTTTGTGTCTGTTTTCATGAGGGATATTGATCTGTAATTTTCTTTTAATGTCTTTGCCTTGTTGTTGTTGTTTTTTTTCACATCTTTATTGGAGTATAATTGCTCTACAATGGTGTGTTAGTTTCCGCTCTATAACAAAGTGAATCAGTTATACATATACATATGTTCCTATATCTCCTCCCTCTTGCGTCTCCCTCCCTCCCACCCTCCCTATCCCACCCATCCAGGTGGTCACAAAGCACCGAGCTGATCGCCCTATGCTATGCGGCTGCTTCCCACTAGCTATCTATTTTACGTTTGGTAGTGTATATATGTCCATGCCACTCTCTCACTTTGTCACAGCTTAAACTTCCCCCTCCCCATATCCTCAAGTCCATTCTCTAGTAGGTCTGTGTCTTTATTCCCGTCTTACCCTTAGGTTCTTCATGACATTTTTTTTCTTATATTCCATATATATGTGTTAGCATACGGTATTTTTCTTTCTCTTTCTGACTTACTTCACTCTGTATGACAGACGCTAGGTCCAGCCACCTCACTACAAATAACTCAATTTCGTTTCTTTTTATGGCTGAGTAATATTCCATTGTATATATGTGCCACATCTTCTTTATCCATTCATCCGATGATGGACACTTAGGTTGTTTCCATCTCTGGGCTATTGTAAATAGAGCTGCAATGAACATTTTGGTACATGACTCTTTTTGAATTATGGTTTTCTCAGGGTATATGCCCAGTAGTGGGATTGCTGGGTCATATGGTAGTTCTATTTGTAGTTTTTTAAGGAACCTCCATACTGTTCTCCATAGTGGCTGTACCAATTCACATTCCCACCAGCAGTGCAAGAGTGTTCCCTTTTCTCCACACCCTCTCCAGCATTTATTGTTTTTAGATTTTTTGATGATGGCCATTCTGACTGGTGTGAGATGATATCTCATTGTAGTTTTGATTTGCATTTCTCTAATGATTAATGATGTTGAGCATTCTTTCATGTGTTTGTTGGCAGTCTGTATATCTTCTCTGGAGAAATGTCTATTTATGTCTTCTGCCCATTTTTGGATTGGGTTGTTTGTTTTTTTGTTATTGTGCTGCATGAGCTGCATATAAATTTTGGAGATTAATCGTTTGTCAGTTGCTTCAGTTGCAAATATTTTCTCCCATTCTGAGGGTTGTCTTTTGATCTTGTTTATGGTCTCCTTTGCTATGCAAAAGCTTTGTAGTTTCATTAGGTCCCATTTGTTTATTTTTGTTTTTATTTCCATTTCTCTAGGAGGTGGGTCAAAAAGGATCTTGCTGTAATTTATGTCATAGAGTGTTCTGCCTATGTTTTCCTCTAAGAGTTTCATAGTTTCTGGCTGCCTTGTTTTGGTACACTAGGATAGTGCCTGCCTCATAAAATGAGTTTGTGAGTGTTCTTTCCTCTTTTTTCTAAGAGTTTGTGTAGAATTAATATTATCTTTTTCTTAAATATTTTGTAGAATTTATCAATGAGGCTGTCTGTGTCTGGTGTTTTCTTTACTGGTGGTTTTAACTATGATTAAATTTATTTAATAGATACAGCCTGATTCAAGTTATTTGTTCCTTCTTGAATGAGCTTTGGTAATTTGTGTCTTTGAAGGAATTCATCCACTTCATCTTAGTTATCGAATTTATGGGCATAAGGTTGTTCATAATATTCATTTATTACAAACCTTTAGTGTCTATGGAGTCTGTAGTGATGTCTCCTCTTTTAGTCCTGATATTGGTGTCTTCTTCTCTTGATCAGTCTGGCTAGAGGTTTATCCAATTCACTAACCTTATGGACCAGCTTTGGGTTTCATGGTTTGTCTGTTGTTTATATCCATCCTATTTCACTGATTTCTGCTCATATCTTTATTAGTTCCTTCCTTCTTCTTGCTTTGAGTTTAGTTTGCTCATCTTTTTCTAGTTTCTTAAGGTAGAAGTTTAGATCATTGATTTGAGACCTTTCTTCTTTTCTTTTACAGGCATTTAATTCTATACATTTTCCTTTAAACACTGCTTTAGCTACATTCTGTAATTTTTGATATATTGTATTTTTATTTCCATTGAATTTAGAATACTTCCTAATTTTTCTCGTGACTTCCTCTTTGACCCTTGGATTATTTACAGGTGTGTTGTGTTTTTTCCAAATTCTTGGGGATTGTTGTTGTTCTGTTAATGATTTCCAGTTTAATATCATTATAATCAGATAACATACTTTGTATTATTTCAATTATTTTAAACCTATTAAGTATGTTTTGGGCCTAGAACATGGTCTGTCTTGGGTAGACTTCCATATGCACTAGAAAAAATGTGTGTTCTGATGTTGCTGGGAAATGTGTATTAAAAATGTCAGTTAGGTCAAGTTTTTAGTGTTGGTCAAGTCTTTACATTGTTAACAGTTTTCTGTCTGCCTGTTCTATCATTTACTGAGAAAGGGGTACTGAAGTCTCCACCTGTAATTGTGGATTTGTCTGTTTCTACTTCCAGTTCTATCCATTTTTGCTTCATTATCTTGAAGCTCTGTTGTTAGATACATACACATTGAGGATTGTTATGTCTTCCTGTTTGAGCTTACCTCTCCCTGTCTAATGGTTTTTGCAGTTATCTCTAACCAGCTCCCCAGACCCCTGGTCTAGAACCAGCTCTTGTAATGGATTTTGGAGACCCTATCCCACTGATTATAGAGTTAGGGTAAATCTAGTCACCTAAGCAGCAGGTTATTTGATTCAATTCCTGTTGGTAGAGCTACCTTATTACTTCTTTTACCTAGACCCATTGCTCAAAAGAGGTAGCCCGAGGCAGTGGATCTGCAGCAGTCTTTTGCCTCCTTACTTCATGCCCAGCCTCACATCACCCTAACCCTACCCCTCCTTCAGGCAGTGAACCTGTCTTGAGTTCCTCTCTCTTGCATGGAGTACTTTTAATTTCCTTTGCCTAACAGGAGCTTAACTCCTGACTGCTACTGCCTGATTTGGACCTGGGGTCCAGTGGTCCTGTGGTTTCAGTTGTATGCTTTGTATTTCTGTTCAGTTTCTGGTCCATGGAGATGTCTGTTATTTTTGAGCCTGGGTATGTCTTCTTGCAATTCAACCCTTTCATATTTTATCCATTTTACTCTGTATTTGGAGCAGAAGTGCATTAAAATGTGAATTTATGGAGCCATTTTGATCAAGGTTTTAACCATATTGATAAATGTAGATTAAAATAATTATTTTAACTGCTGTGTGGTATTCCATTATATGACTAGGTATCTTTATCCATTTACTAGGCAATTTTGACAGCACTTGAACTTAAGAAATAGTGAATTGAAACAAAATTCTATGACTCAAGCCTTGATGAAAAACTATATGGAAAATACTAAGTTCAGTTTCAGATTCTTTGCTATGCGTCAAAGATGAGAATAAGTCATTCTGGAGGTAGGTGAAATACAGAAGCTTGAGGAAGATAAGTGGGAGACAACTATGGCTTAAGCTAGATAAAAGAATGAGCGCTGTGATGGAAGATCACAAAGAGAAAAGGGAAGAGAATCTGGGAGTGAGTTTTGAGTGCTACCCAAGTGTAGATGGTAAGAAGAGAACCTGTAAAGAGAGATTGAAAGGGGACGTTTGAAATGTAGAAAGGAGAAGAGAATTTCTAGAACAGTATTCATTATTGCAGCAAACCATTAAGTTGATGAGCCCTGAGAAAGAATGATGGTCTGAGAACAAGACCTCAGTTCTAATTTCCACCCTTGCATCCACTAGCTAATAGACTTTGGGCTAGCAAACTGGCCCTCTATTACTATATCTGTAACATATGTAATAGATGATCTCTACGATCCTTTCTGCCTCTGAAATGTGATGTTTATGTGTTTTAATAAATAAGATATTGGTGACCTTGAGGAAACTGTTTCAGTAAGAGTGTAAAATCCCAGCTGTAGAATGCTAGGGAGATTTCTTCGATATGCCATGATATGATACCATACCAAAAGGAGAGAAAGCATACCATACAGGAGGGATTAAATAACAGCAATCAGATATTTGAAATGTATTTTGAATCCTTCATAATGCCTTGGGAAACAAAGTAAATTGCGTGAATGTTTTTCGTCTAGTTATACTTAATGATTTGTTTCAACCAAGGGAACCATAAGAGATTTTTCATGTTTTATTTGTTGCCTTCCTTAAAGAGAGAGATGTATGTATTAGAGATTTATTTTGGAGTAAAATAGCTGTTTTTAGATTAAAGACTCCAGTTGATTCAATATGGGTCTGCATTTGAGAATCAATAGAGTAATAGAATTGTTAGCATAAGACTACTATAGGCCACCTGTGAGCACACTACTGGGATACCCGTAATCCCATTGTGGTATATGTACCTGCATAAAATGTAAATCCCATCATTTTTCTCTAGGATGCTCCTTGAGATTGTGAGCTGCTTCTTTTATGGATTTGGAGCCATGAGGTCCAAATGTGCGAGCTTTCTGCCAGCTCAAAGCCTTTGGTTCTAGGCCTCCTTTAGTCTTCCAGGTTCCTAAAAATTATGTAAAATATTTAATGTTCATATTACTTAGTTAGAATAGTTTTTAAACTAGTTAGAGCTGAAAATGAGTTAACCTTTAGTCTCTATCCATCTTTGGGTTTTAGGTTTCGTCATAAGTTCACCCTCAGACTAAGATTTACAGTAGGAACATTGTCTTTTTCAAGTAGTGTGCCAAGTCTTTATTCTAGCTTCATAGACCTGTGACTGATGGTGATTGAGGAAATGCTCCGAGCTATCTTAGGAATCAAGAGTGAAAATGGGCAATAAGAGAAAGGTCCCAACCTGGCCATCACGCTACTAAAATCTGCTCGTGTGTCTGTCACATCAGGCAGGTGTGCCATGGACCAGGAACGGCTCATGTGTGAAGGCTTACTTATGTGCACTGGGAGTAGAGCTGCCCTACCCTCACTCTACTAAGCATGGGTTCATTCCCCGGTCCCCCCCTTTGTTAGTGCCACCTTCAGCCCCACCCTACCAGTAGCCTGATTTTTAACTGCTCACGATTAAAAAACCCTTAAAGTTGAAAGAAGCTTTTCTCCTCGTGGATGTTTTTATTTAATAGGAAGAAAAAAAAAAAGGCACAATGCCAGTTTGCCTGTGGGTAGTGTTCTTCACAAGGTTTCAGCTAGCATTTGGCTCCCATTTATCATTCTCAGTTGCCCATGTGGTCATGCTGGCCTTTATGCTGCGTGTAGTAAATTTTGTTTTTGTTATGATTGATCATTTTCTGTTAGGAGATCATGGGGGAATGATATTCAGAAGCTCTGAACACAAACACAGACAAATATGTATTACAATTTAACATTTGCTTATTGCAGTACATCCTTGTCAATAATATCATCCAAGGTAGACTTATAGCATTCTGCCCACTTCAGAAGTGAGACTTATAAATATTAAATATTTTTTAACAATCAGATAGAAGCACTGACTGGTAGAATATAAATTGAGATCATTAATTTTGAAGACTACTTAGTCATCAGAAATCATTTACCACTTAAGACTATAGCTTTGGGAAGAAAAAAGCCCTTTACCTCTTAAGACTATAGCTTTGGGGCTGATGCTAAGAAAAGCTCAGATAATACAGAATATACAGATATAGTTCAGACATAGTTTAGATGAACTTTTGAATAATGAATAAAATATCTAAGCTGGAAGACTAGGTAGAAATTGGTTTCTAAAATTTACTGGGCATTTTGTAAAATCATGATTTCTTGTATCTACTGATTTGCCCTGCTTAAAGATAATCCAAAATAAGATACTTAGGAGTAAACATATTATCTTAAAATCATGATCTTTACTTATGTAACTTTTAGGGGAACATGTTCAGTGTATATCGTGAGTTATAGTGAGTCACAACTCTAATGCTTTTTCTTCATTTTTACAGCATAAAGAGTGAATATTTGTTATCCTAGTCTGTATCCAAACTTTTATCCATATATAAAACCCTGCTGGATTTACCTGAAAATTAATAAGTAAACATTGCTTTTAAGATTAAATAAGTGGAAAGCAGGTACAGGGAGTGGTAATGTCAATGGCACAAAATAAATCTGGAAAGTTACGTAGGAACGAAATCATGAAGGGCCTTTTATAATCAATTATATTAGTTTTCTATTGCTGCTGCAACTAATTGCCATAAACTTAGTGGCTTAAAACAATATATACTTATTATGTTATAGTTTTTATGTGTCAAAAGTGTGGGCCCAGGATGGCTTAACTGGGTTCTTTGCTTAGGGGAGCCAAAATTTTGCCTACCACAATTATGTTAAAGAGTTAGGGCTTTATTCTGATGGGTCTTGTGTGATTTTAAGTAGAGGAGTGTTGTAGTCAAATTTGTGTTTTATGACAATGTCTTTGGCTGTGATATAGACAAGGGTCAATTGGGGACCACGCTGAAGTCTTGGGAAACCATTTGAAAGAGTATCATTTGAAATTCAGTTATAGATAACAGAAGCCACAAACTAGCTATTTTAAGAAGAAAGGGATTTCATACAGGGAATAAGGCGCTTACAGAATCTTTGGAAGGGCTGCCTCCCTAGGGTTATCCCTAGAGCAGTACCGCAGAACTAGCCCACCAAGGGCACTGCTACCTCTGCTAGCATCAGATAAGGGGAGACTCAGGAAGCTGCTGTCCCTGGTGCTGGATCACACCACCTTAGCTGTGATCTGGAGATCAGCAAGCTGCTGCCAAGGGTGTTGACTCCAGGAACACACTACTTGAACCACAATCTGGTAATTAGGAAGCCTCTACCCAAGCTGTTCCCACTCCATGTCTGCTAAATCCACTATGTCTCTCCCCAGGGCTGTTGAATGAGATTGATGGAAGTTAGATCTTACCTGCAAAGGAGTGTGGTAAATGTAGTTTTCAGCTTTGCAGCACAGAAAGGCATTCTGGGAGGAGGCTGAAACAAATATTGAGGAAAATTACCCAGCTTATGCATCCAAAGAAAGCTGTAGCAGTCCAGGTTATTAATGATAGTGGCTTGAATTTACAAGACAAGTGGGCAAGAGAGATGAAGGTAGATTCATGAAATATTTAGGAATAGAATTAGTATGACACGGCAATTGATTGAGTGGGAGAAGTGGAGAGGAGAGATAGGAAGGAATCAGGATGACTATTCAGTTTCTGGTGCCATTTACTGAGATAAGGAAGACTAGAAGAGAAGATGGTTGGGGAGTAACAATGAATTATTTCTGGACATGTTGATTTTGAGAAAACTGTAAGACCTTTTAGAGTGTCCTAATTTATAGGTCATTTAATTTGTAGATAGACTTGACCAATTGCAGACTAGTTTCTGCACAGGGACCATAATTTTGTGTAAAAATATGTTTGTGCTTGAGATAAATTCAGTTGACTATAGTGTCAAGTATAAATAAGTCTAGGATCATACAGTTATTATTTTAAGTTTTAGTTTTATATTTAACTAGATTCAGGGCTTAACACTAGTTCTTTAATCTCATTGTTGAGTAGTGTTTTTCTTTTTCAGAAGGACTCATGGGTGCCCTGTTCCCTAAGTTCTTGTTTCAGAATATTTGCTTGTTAAATTTATTTCTGAAAACAACTTGGTGAGGTATAATATTCCCGGGTCATACTTCCTAATTTACTTATTTGGCAGGTAATGTGTTATTTTGCTCCTGTTTCTTTCACTGGTGCTGAAATCTCCCTTTTCATCTCATTCTGCTGTTTATCATTTATCTTTGAGCTCCTGTTTTATTACATTTATGCACTTACTAATTTCTAGACCTTAGAGTATTTGTGGGGCATTTTCTTTTCATTCAATTATGTTTTCTTTCAGATTGAGTTCTGCCTCTGCCTTTTACTTAATGTGTTTCTCTCTTTTATTCCTTTTGCAGTGGTATGGGCTTAGTTGCCATTTTGTGTCTTATATTCTTGCTTATGTATAAAAGTGGATACCTCTATCTACACCATCTCTTTACTGAAACATAGTATAAGTAAACTCCTTGACCCCTTTGCCATTGTTCCTTTTGTCCCTCCTGGGCAGAGCTTGAGAGCCTGGGGTATTACAATTCTATCTACTTTTCTGTAGTCTGAAGGGAAGATATCCGTAGAATTGGGCTCAGCTTATTTGACCCCTAGGTTCTGCTGTCTTTTCCAAGATTTTATTAAGTTATCATAACCTACTTTTACTTACTTAAAGGCATATGCTAGGAGATTGGATGAAGGAAAGATACCTTTGGACTTTGAATCATTTCACTTTTTCAGTTTGGAGCCTTGGAAAATTTCAAGGCCTGGTAGTTTTGTTTTTTGTTTGTGTGGACTGTTTTGTTTTGTTTCGTTTGCCATTGCTAAGATCCTGACATCCTGGCAGTGGGACGTAGAGACTTCTGATCCCTAAGGTGTTTCCTCAGTCTTCCTCCCAGCTGACTCCTTACCCCGCAGCCCAGTTTGCTCTAAATTAGGAAGTATTGGTCAGTACGCTCAGGATTTTGTTTCCTTACCTTCTTTCTCCATAATGGCTTCTGGGGGTTGAGTTAGGACCCTTGCTTAACAACCACATGGCACAGGGCTTTTGGTTCCTTTTAAAAGGTTATGGCAATAAGGCAGTTTCCTCTTTTCCTGTATTAGTTGCTGCTGGTAATATTTTACCCTTTTAAAAGAATACCATTTGGGGCTCAAGTCCTGGGAGAAGACGATTCTATAATCTGTTTCATTGTACCATCACCTTTTCCAAGAAGTCCTACCTAAGTAGATTTCAATCATATATTTTCTTAGTGGTGCGTGCGTTTTAATAATGTAAGTCCCAGACAGCAGGAA
>NW_006776684.1:1303479-1317947 GCF_000442215.2 Lipotes vexillifer
TGTTAATACATTTTATTTGCATATGAACTTAGAACTTACAAAGTGCTTACTCATCTGTTATTTTATATGATTCTTATGACTGTCTTACAAGGTAGGAAGGGCAGACTTATTATCCCAGTTTTACTAGTGAGAAATCTGAGATCCAAAAGGATTGAGTGAGTTGGTAAGTCACACAGCTAATTATAAGATGGAGTCAAGACTCTGAAGTCAAGTCTTCAGAGTCCAAGGCCAGTGCTATTTACCATACCTGGTACTCCCTTTCGTGGACATGACTACTTCCATCCCTGACCACAGATGTCTTACTACAGCTTCCGTGCTCCTACCAACCTTATTATAACACTGATTCAACTGAATCAAAGCCAAAAGTAGGGGCTTCCCTGGTGGCACAGTGGTTGGGAGTCCGCCTGCTGATGCAGGGGACATGGGTTCGTGCCCCGGTCCGGGAAGATCCCACATGCCGTGGAGCGGCTGGGCCCGTGAGCCATGGCCGCTGAGCCTGCGCGTCCGGAACCTGTGCTCTACGACGGGAGAGGTCACAACAGTGAGAGGCCCGCGTACCACAAAAAAAAAAAAGCCAAAAGTAGGGTGGGGAACGTGGCGGGGATAATCTTATGACCATTGTATTCTGATCCCGAATTAACCTCAGTATATCTTGGTTATAATAAAGCTAATATTAGATCTTTTCAGCATTTTCCCCCTCTCTGGTTTGTAGGAAACTGCTTAGCTTTCTCAATGAAATCAAACCTAGATCCTCCAAGGCTGGCAGCGGAGACAAGATTTTCCACATGGGAAATTTGTCCTCCCGGGCCCTAGTCTCACCTCTATAATTCACTTTCCTCTTGGTGTCTTTGGCTGTTTATTCCTGCCTTGATCAAGGAACTTGTGTCCCTCATTTACCACTTCTTTACAAGAACGTATTCTTGACTCTTCCACAAACTCCTTGTGTTACAGTCGACTAGGCTAGGCTGGAACATTCAACAAAGCATCACTGAAAAAGCTGAGTTAACAGCTAACATACAACTAGATGTTTTTGTTTGTAACTTATGCCTTCCCCAGGGGTCGGAAACTGCTGGCCTACGTCCGTCTTCCCGTCTGTTACCAAGGAACAGTGCTTAGATATCTGCCTGCCTTGATGATGGTGCCCAAGCAAACAGGCTCTACAGAGTGATTAGACTTCTCTCTATAATCTTTGTAGTGTCTACTTTTTTTCTAGGTTCTCCTCTCCTTCCTAAGCTGATTCTTATATAAAGATTAGCAGTGGACATGTTGGCCATCTTTAGGAGAGACTCTTCCCAGATCCACAAGGATGGGGTTTTACTGTGGCCTCAAAAGGGCAACGATTTCAGGGCTTCCCTGGTGGCGCAATGGTTGAGAATCCGCCTGCCAATGCAGGGGGCACGGGTTCGAGCCCTGGTCTGGGAGGATCCCACATGCCGCGGAGCAACTGGGCCCGTGAGCCACAACTACTGAGCCTGCGCGTCTGGACCCTGTGCTCCACAACAAGAGAGGCCGCGACAGTGAGAGGCCCGTGCACCGCGATGAAGAGTGGCCCCCGCTCGCCGCAAATAGAGAAAGCCCTAAACAAAGACCCAACACAGCCAAAACTAAAATAAATAAATAAATTAATTTTTTTTAAAAAAAAGGTCAATGATTTGAGATCACAGATTCCACAATAGTCACCCGATAGGTAGGTAGGCACGTAAGTAGATATATTAGACTAGGATATTAGAAGGATGTTGAGAGTAACAGTGTAGTTTACCTGTAGTTCTGAAGAAGTCAGTAGTTCATGCGCTAGTGGCTTAAGTTGTCACTGTTTTGTTTTGTTTTGTTTTTCTATCCTCCTAGGTATCATGAACTAGTCACAAAATATGGGAAGTTGGAGCCTTTGGCAGAAGTGGACCTGAGACCCCAGAGCAGTGCGAAAGTAGAAGTCCACTTTAACGACCAGGTGGAAGAAATGACCATTCGTCTGGACCAAACAGTTGCAGAACTAAAGAAACAATTGAAAACTCTAGTGCAATTACCCACTAGCAACATGCTTCTCTACTATTTTGACCATGAAGCTCCCTTTGGCCCCGAGGAAATGAAGCACAGCTCTCGCGCCCTGCATTCTTTCGGCATTAGGGATGGAGACAAAATTTTTGTGGAATCCAAAACAAAATAACCTCCGCCAGCCTCGTGAGAACACACGCGTTAGGACTCACAGGGCATTTGTTCCCATGAGGTTTCCTTCAGGAGGGAGAAGTTTGCTCTGTTTTGTTTTGTTTCGTTTAGGTTTCAGGGGGGTTTTGTATATTTCCCCCTAGAATGGGTAGGGGGCTGTTTTTGGTATTTTCTACCACAGATTCCTTCTACACCGCCACCAGAATTGGCCACATCTCCAGTTTCTGTGCCCTCCCTCATGAGAGGGGACTAGGCAGCCACCGACTTCTTACTGTGTTCACTGGGATCTGTCAACCGCTTGGTCCCCATGACCACTTAGGTGTACTTGTGATGATGGCGTGAACAGCATTGTCCCCTCAGAAGAGTATCTTGCACTTAAATCAGGAAACAAGGAATCTTTCCAGGAAGGGCCAGCACATCTCTCTCCCAATTCCTCCTTTTTCCCCTCCCTCTCTCTCCTTTCCTTCTTGGGTTCAGTTTTTCATTTCGACTTGCGTCCATACATGTTTACGTTAGTTTTATTCTGTCCATAATGAACTTCTTATTTTTCAACTTGGGTGACGTTTTTCTTCATTTCTCCCTTTTCCAATAATTTCAAGTTTGTCACGCATTTGTCAGCCTGATTCTGGTCTCAGGTACTCAGTTAGAACCTATAGCTCTGTTAGGGTCTGGAAGAAGAGTAGATGGAGTGTTAGAATTCCAGGAAGCACAGGCACAGCAGCCTGATCCCTCTCTATGTAACCATCTCAATTTTAATGTTCCTCCCACAGTTATATCAGCCATTACTGACATGAGCTACGTCACATTCCAGAGTTCTTCGCTTTTTGCTTTTTGAATGTATTTCTTCGTATCTATCTTTTTCATTACTTTAAACTACTGGGAATGGAGGCCTGACTTTATGAAGAATCCAACAGAGCAATGGATATACGTGCCAGGAGAGTTGAGAATTAGCTAGTAAACTCTCTGTAGTGCGTATGAGGGAGTCAAGTGGGGGGGAGTATGGGAGAACAAGTACTGTGGCTTTCCTGCCTGTCATCATTTGAAGCGTTTGCTCTTGCACTTTGCATTCGAAGTGGGAACTTTCAATCAAAGGGAGCTTTGATCCCTAGTTTTTCCCTGGGATTCTGTGATGTCATAATTGAACAATTCTTTTTGTTTTACGTTTCAGTTTAGTTGCCCCTACAGAAGAACAGCTTTGACTAACCTCTGAGTCAAGTATAAGTGTCAAAAGTTCAGATTTGCCTCCAAGTCATATGTTTTGCAGAAGCGTATTTAAAGCACTTTCCTTTAAAAGGTAGTCCTTACCTGCCCTGAAATCTTTTTGTTTGTTCTTCTGTTCCTTTGTTAATCAGTGTAATCTCTTTTCTTTAATGTATGTCTTTCTGGATCCACCATGTTTACAGATAGGAGACGTGAGAAGGACTTAGCGCACCTGGGGCAGAAAAATGTGCACCTGAAGTATTTTTCGAAGAATGTAATTGTTACCCGATTGAGTTTGACCTTTTGACCTTTGTTACACGATTCCGTCCCTCCTACAAATTCTTTAATTTCTTACGAAAGTTTTAGGTGACTCTTGTAAACTCTTCACGGATGCTACTTTTTGAATCGTCCTGTGCCGCGACAGCAGATGTTTATTCTCTTAATGCACTTCAGGGTCAGTATCTGTAAAGCCTTTGACCCAGGCCTGCTGAGTCAAACCTACATTCACTGTAACATTGAAAGTGGAAACCAAAGGGTTTGAGGAAGATGAATGATGCCTGTTCTCCTTTTGCTTTATCTTTTCAAAATCATAAAATCATAAAAATGAGCGGCGGAGATCCAGGCTGGGTATAGACAAGAATAATTATTTTGCAATCACATTTTCCTGACAGGTTTTTGGAAGTGGGAAAAAAGTGTGGCAGCAGTGTCAGGAAGATTAAAACTGTGGATGCTTTGTGTATGTGTGCGTGAGTGTAGACGAGTTTGAGAGAGAAACAGTGTAACTGAGCTTTTGTCAGCCTGAGAAACAGATGCCCCCTTATTTTTTGAGGTTGTATGACCCCCGACTGTCCCACAGCAGAAAGCAGAGCAAACACTCATGCTTTAATCATCAGTGGAATGATGACAATAAGATATTTTATATATGACAAAGTTTTATGAAATGCTTTTTTACTATTAGAGACCTGTTCCTTCTGCTATTACAGAACACAGTGCTCATCAACTGCAGGCATAATTCTCCGATTACACAGTTGCATGTCAGGGGAACTTCTCATTTAATTCAGTGGCCGTGGGTATTTTTAGGGCATTGTAATTGATTGTTTTAATAATTGCTAAATGATTTTTGATTGAGACAAGATCTAATGCAATTACCGGTCTTTTAGAGTTACAGAACAGAAGTAAATGAGAAAAGATATTTGAGCATGTATACGTGTAGACTGATTTGGGTGGCTGAGTAAAGATGCTGCTTTTGAAATAAAATTGGTGCTGTGTAGACACTTGTAACCAAAATTATTTTTATAACAGGTCAAAAGGAAGGAGAGGAGAGACCATGGACCTTTGAGTCTACAAGTTATGCATAATTGATTGTAGCTTATCTGTATTTTAATGTTAACTTCATCTAGATTCAGTGAGAGCATATTATTGACATTCATGAGGCAAAATTCTGTCATAGCCAGTATTACAGATACGTTGCTACAGGCACAGTGTATAGAACATATCTTTTCTAAAGTAGAAATTTTTGTCAGTTCTGAAAAAGGAAAGGAGTAATAAAAGAAAGCCAAGTAAAAACTGAGGCATCATTTTCATGTGGGCATGTAGCTGCTGACACCACAGTGGAAATCAGTTTTTGAATTTGAATTTTTGAAATATCCCAGATTGCTTTAAAGAAAAAGAAAGTTCAGAGTCATATATCTTTTTTTATTATTGAAAGTTTCTGTTGTTTCTGCAACCTATTGCCACCATGGCCATAAATACATAAGAAAGCAGCAGATATTATATAACTCTTGTTCCTTTAAGACCTTTCGGTGAAAACAAGCCCAAAACATGAGCTATGTGTAACAGAGCCGAATGTTATGATGCTATGTTTTAAAAGTTTGTTTACTTAAAAAAAAAAAAAAAAAGTTCAGTTCTAACCAGATGTTTCAGCTATGATGCTAAATCAGCAGTGTTATGAGCAGGGAAGACTTGTTGCACAAGGAACTATCACCATTTCAGGCGCGCAGGCGATAGTTTCACGAGCGCGTTTGTGAAGGTGGCTTGCTCCGTGGGAGGTGCTAGGCTCCAGGGCAAATAAAACGAGTACAGAATAATAGATTGTTCTAAGCAATGTCATTTCTGTTTATGAATTTGATTTTCCCCTCATTTCATGTTAGATTGACATGCAAACTGCTTTCAAGAACACCCAGAAGCTCTCTGTGTTACCAGGTGTGTTGTGAACACTATTTTTCATAGGTGCTTCCTTCAAATATATGTCCATTGTAGTGATGGAGAGGGACTGGACTCTCTCAGGCTCTTTACTTGCCAGTTGTCTCCTGCAGTTCATGGAAATATATATTTTATTTTAGAATATAATTTAAACATGAAGGTCTATTCTTTGCACTTTTATTAATATATATATATAGATATATAGATAATCTTTAAAAAAATTAAAAATCTAAAAGTCCACTTTCTCTTTGTGTTCTGATTTTTTCCTGGAGTCGTGGTGCATGTTTATTTTTATACAGCAGAAAGTCAACATCAGTGCTGTGGTTGAGTCCTCTGGGGAACTGGTCTAAGCTGGTCAAAGAGTTTGACCAGCTTAACGAATTTAGTTGGCATCTCGCCAAAGTTAGAAATGAAAACTGCAAAACAAAGGTTCATGGGAAATATGTTATTGCCTTTTTGTTAGCAAAGTTTTATACTTCTAACATGCTCTTTTAAGGATGAAAACCCACCTTTGAGCTATTCGGCATCCCCATTTTTGAGTAAGAATCTCACTTTGATGAATTAGAAATTTGCGACACTTTTTCACGTGACGTTTCTTTCCTTTGAAAAATAATTTTCTATAAGAATTAGGGTTTGGGGCACTTGAACCGTATCTGCTTATCGGTAATTTCTTGGTAATCTGTTATGAATTAACCTTGTACCAAGAACTAAGGTCCAAGAACTATATCTACTTTATTACTGTATTTAGAAGACAGAATCCATTAAATTCTTTCTCAGTGCTTCAGAAGTGTGTAAGTATCACGATCTGTTTAAATGTAAGATGATTTCTACCTCTTATTCAAATTTCAAAAAATTATAGTTTTAACCTCTGTGCTAAGTTCTATTTAGTATTTATTATGAGGGTCTCTGAGCTCTTGCAAGGTAGACATATGTCAAGGCACCCAATACCCGTTGGACTGAAAAATGCTATAACTTCCACCAGAATGCATATAAAACAAGGAGGTTAACCCTTGAAGTCACATTTGTCTTTCCAGCTCTTCCCTGGGAAAGAAGTTATCTGTGTTCTCCAGCTTAGACTTAGGATTTCAGGATTCAAATTTAGCCAGATAACTTTTAAAACACATAGGTCATGATAGATATTAACATGAGTCATTTCATCTACTTTTAAGTTTTTAATGTAACTAAAATTTAGGAATTGAGTTAATACATGAAAGGGATAGCATACCATATTATATCTCCTTAAAATATAATGAATTTCTGAATCCTTTTCCTTCAAAAATTTGGGACTAACACTAAAAATGTGTAGGGTTTTTTTTGTAACAAACTGATCTATTAAAATGTTCAGATATATATACTTGCCTAGACATGAGTAGAAAACATGTGAACATCTTATGCCTTTCTTCAGTGTGGTTTAGGCACCTGAGCAATTTGCTTGCGTTCTGTTTTCAGGCACACATATCAAGAGGGGAGTAACAAACTCATAATCCAAGAGGGAGATGAGACAAAAGCAGATAGAGTTGCCGGTCATGTGAATCAGTGCCAGGGATCCAGGCTTACAATTTTCATTCTCATGTTTCTTCTAAACATTAACAATGAGCGTTTTTTATCAGCCAGGGCCCAGTCTAGATGCTCTACCTATATTAAACCCTCTTGATGTTCACGACATCCCTATGATTCAGCACTGTTAATTATCTCCATCTTCTTACTTGTGAGGCACAGATAGGTTGAGTAACTTGCCAAAAGTCACCCCGTTGATAAATGACAGCAGAGCTAGGATTCAAACCCAAGCAGTTTGGCTGCAGTTGAGAGCTGTACTATACTACCTGCTGCTAAGGTTCTCCCATAGCCCTCCCCAGTCACACCATTAATGTTAGCCTTTATGTTTCATTAAAACACTAAAGTGAGATGTTCCTCCATAGTCACTTACTAAATTGATTTGCTCTATAACAAAATCACTGATGCGGCTGATAGCTCTAAATCCAAATTGAAACTTGTCCTCATGCCATTTTCAGAATTGTAACACTGTGATTGGTGTATATCCATTGTCCTCCCTGCTCTCCTGGGAGGAGCCAGATTGGACACTTGTCATGGGTGCTGTTGACAAGAAGAAGTGAACCTGCAATACGATGCTGCACACCGGTCACTTGGTCTTCAACCTGAGGACATTCTAGAGCCTTAATGCTTTGTTTTCCGTGAACAACTAAAGGTGAGACAGGTCACTCAGTTTTGACTCAGACTTTTATTAAGGAGGCATCCGTGTTCAAGTGAACTTGGTGTTTATAGGGGGAGAAAAAGTAGATAATCTAATGGAGCCCATATCACAGGTTTTGTTATGGGAAAGGTTGAGGCTGTCACTGTTACTGTTCCTCTTTAAAATTCAAGACAGAGCCTTTGTGAGGAATATAAATATTGCTTACAAAATAGAGGAGGCAGTTTATCTATTATGGTCTGTGAGATCTAGGTCTGCCAAAAAATTACAATGCAGTTTCAGTTTACTGAGTCATAGACTCTTCATCCTTGAATGCTTCTTAGTCACTATAAGTAATACAATTAAGGTGTTAAATAAACAAGAATGGGAATAAGAGGAGGCAGACATTAAAAAGTACAATGTTTTCTGAACTACCTGATACATTTGAGGGCAGATGTAAGCCTTATTCCACTATTAGAGAATACAACTAGGACATTATGAATTGCTTTGGTTGTGTTAAAATTTTGTTTGGTTTATAGTTCAGTTTGTTTACAAGAAGACATCTTTTAAGAACCATTTGTATTTCATTTTAACTAGAAAACATTCACATGATTCAAAAATCAAACAATATAAACAAAGTATACACTGGAAAATTCTACTCTAACCCCTGTTCTCCATCTTTTATTAGCTTTTTGTGTGTCTTTGCCGAGTCAACACAAATAATAGCAAATGAGAATACACTTATTGATCCCTTTTTATACAGCAAAGTTAGCATATTATATACCATCGTGCACCTTGCTTTTTTTCGCTTAAAATGTATCTTGGAAATCTCTCTATAGCAACATATACGAAATCACCTTACCCTTTGCTTATAATATAAGATATAGTATTCCATTTATAGATGTGGTTTATAGTTTATTTGACCAATACCTTATTGATAGACATTTGAGTCTTTCGTTGTTCTCTCTCCCAATCTCCCTCCCTCTTTCTTTCTCTATTTTTTACTTTTTTCAATTTGCTGCAGTAAAAAGCATATGTTCTTTTACATGTTTGAAATAAATCTGTAGAATACATTCCCAGAAGTGGGACTGCCAGATCAAAAGGTCAGAGTGTTTGTAATTTTGATAGATATTGCCAAATTGTTCTCCACTGGAATTACATAAAAGAACATTTTTTTCTTCTGATTTTAATACTTGTCACATCCCTGCAAAGTCAGAGACTTTACTGATCTTGGGCTTGATACGTGCAAGATGTTAGTGCAACCAAGATGGCATTCTTCCCAATTAGGCATGCAAATCTAGGCACTTGAATTCAACACATAATAGATTTGCATGAGCCATGCATATCGTCTGTCTTATGAGTTCTCTTTCCTTGGAATCTGCAATTTTTAATCATCGGTGAGTGAGATTTCACCTCTGCAGGAGAAGGTATATGTATTATTTATCCTTAACAATGTATGGGCATTTGTTTCAGCTGAGTGCCCTTGAAAAGTGATAGACAAATAGTGCTAAAACCCTCTGTTTATTGTCTGCAGCAGGCTTTAATCAGAGCTGCTTCTTGCCGACCAGTGAAATTCTTCTAGAACTACTTGGTGACCAGGGAATATAGAGTGTCTCTCCACTCCCCCTGCCCCTTTTCAACCTTATTGCTAATGTGCTAACAAGGATGTTAGAATAAGACCAGTTGTGAGGTTTTTTTGGTTATGTTGGTCTACTTAGAATTAGCTATTACAAACTCCTTGCCTAGAGATAGATACTAGAGTTACTTTCAGAAAATATCTGAGTCCTTGTTTAAATTTCAGAGCTGAGCATCGTTTATTATTGAGATCTTAGGTCTAGAAAGTCTTGCTAGTTAATAAACAATGTTACTCAATGTGATTTTCAAAGAGCCAATGCCATTTTTCTCATAATTAAGAGTCCAGTGTCTAGACTGAGTAAGATCAGCACAAAAAGAAAATTACTTAGAGGCAAATAATATTAATTCTTTAAAAAGACATGTTCTAGAGCATTTGTGCTACAATTTAAACTCCTAATGCTTGCAGCTTGCCGTTAAACGATTATTACCATGATACTAGTAAATATGAAAATTTTAGAAATATAACATCAGGTTTTTAAACACTTTTCTCTTAAGAATGAAAAACAGACTTCAGGAGAACCCATGAAAGTTAACCCAGGTGTCCAAGAATGAAGATTCCAAAGCAATAAGAGAAGCAAACTTCCAGATGTGGTGCTCTTGAGACCCTTTCATCATGAACATCTTTACTGTTCAGGAGAAGTCTTCACGAGCATAATCGCATTTTCTGTATCACCTCATCCATTTCAAGGATTCTGCTGTGGCTAACTGCCATTTTCAGGGAGAACGTAAGCATAACCTTCGATGTAATCACCTTATCCAGCTAGATCTAGGAGGTTGAACATTATTCAATCAGTGGATAAGTGGTAGAAACATCCGCACTACAAAAATATCTGGAATCTCCATGGCAGATTATACAATGAAGCAAAATGATCAGTTGTAGAGGGCTTGTATATTTATCCAAGACACCAATGTTGCAGATTCAGATGGCTAGGAGGAAGATGCTAAGGTGGAGTTAGGAGTGCAAAAGGTTTATTGGGTAATAACACCTGTGAAAGAAAAGGGGAAGAAGAAAGATGTGGCAGGAGGGGGCATCACACCATGCAGCAGCCCTGACAAAGTCTGCAAGCCCAATAAGATGCTCTGGAGCAAAGATTTCCTATTAGAGGCATCCCACTTAGGTCCTTTTACCAAAGCTTTTCTCAAGTCATTGATGGAGGAACACAGGAACATGACCTCAGCTTGAACGCTGATGCAGACGCCAAAGGAGCCAACAGTTGGGAGCTGTCAGCTAACCATACTCCCTGTGGCTGGAAAGCATTCTTTTCTTGAAGGTGGATCTGAGTGGTGCACGTCTGTATGTACCACACAGTCCACCCTGTGCCATGTGTAGATGCAATTCTCCATCCGTGATCAGAGCCAGCTCCTCCAGGGCTCTTCCAGAGGGGAACCTCAGAAAAGGGAGGTTAGGGGAATGGACTACAGCCCGTGACACTGCAGATGGTTTCAGAGTCACAACTGGTACCCACCATCTCCCTCTTCCATTATCCATTCTATCACCTCTGCTGGTCTCAGTGACTGTTTACCTAGTGGTTTTTCCCAAACCCTGATTCCTGAGGAATCTGAATACCTGGTAGCTATATGCTGCTCAGACTTGGGTTGCTATGCTTGTCCATCACAGTCACAACTGGGCAAGGGAGTAGCAAGAGCCACCATCATGGGTCACGTGAGTTCCACACGTCTTGCCCCTCGAGCCTGTCACGCAACAGTAGCTCCACCTCCTCCCTCAGGGTCGGGGATTCCTAGTAGGGTGGTGGCTCGTCTTTCCTGCTAGTCTCTGCAACAAGGAGCCCAAAGTACCCAGGCAGCATCACAGCCATAGCTTGTAGGTCCATGGGACTCTTTCCGTGTCCCCTGGTGAGAGCACGCCTTCTTGGGAACCAGGATGTCAAACTCTGCACAACCTAGAGATGAGGGGTTGGGAAGCCAAAGTCCCTCAATAATCATTGAGAGTACTTGCAGGTGGGGCTACTCCTGCTTCCACACTTTGGTGCCTGGACCCATGTATTCCTCCTACTGGGGACGCTACTCCAACCAGGGGCTCCTACTGTAATCTTGGGCCCACACTCACATCCCCTTTTTTGTAAAGTGGCCTCCCTAGTTGGATGCTGTTTTGTGTGGAATTCTATGCCTGTGGATCAGGCATTCTGCAAGCCTCTCACTAGTGGTGCTGACTAAGGCCCTGTGGGCAGAAAAAGCATACACATATCCAGAGTCCAGGCCTATTCCTGGGAAGAGGAACCGTTGGCCCTTCCAGGATGAAAGTGGTCCAGTGTAGTCATTTTGCCACCAAGTGGCCAGTTGGTCTCCCCAAGGAACAGTGACAGACTGAGGGCTTAGCTTTTGTCTCTGTTATTGGCAGGGTGAACATTCAGAGGCCAGGATAGCTAACTCAGCCTTGCTAAATAGGAGTTCATGCTATTGGGCTCCTGCATAACCTCCATCCTTGCTGCTGTGGCCACTTCATATACGTGCCCATCATACCAACACTGACAAAGGCTGCTTCACGTCAGCTGCCCAAGTCATTTTGTCTACTTAGTTGTTTAGTCCCTCTTCTGTAGTGGATGCTTTCTTTTGGGTGTTAACATAGGACACAAAGATCTTCACACTTCATGTCCATTCCCATCTGTCTATCCACATGTCTCTACTCCGGGCCTCCTTGCCACTTTTTTATTTCCAGGCCCTTGTCCAACTGGATATGTGATTCACCACTGCCTACGAATTTGTACATGTTCTAACATCAGACCACTTTGACACAGAGTACGTGGGGGCAAGATATAATGCCCCCAAGTCCACCCACTGGGAAAATATTCCTCTATCATTGTCTTTCAAGGCCACCCTTGCATGAGGCTGTAGTGTAGCCACCATATGCTTTGGGCTTGCAGACACACACCAAGCCAATCCATCCACACTCCAAGCTTAGGCTTTTTCATCCTCCTTCAGCTTGTCATATGCACCGCCCACCTCGCACTTCACATAGGGCCATATGTGTTATCTGGGTCGCGGGGCCGGGTAACCAGTATAACTCTGAAAGGCGACATGGATTCTGGGCTACCTAGTCCAGCAGCTTGCTCATTGCCAGTCCAAGATATGCAGCTACGCCATTTCCATCTTAGGGTAGATTGCTGCTGGGACCCCCTGACTTTATGTCTTGGTGGGTCCAACAGGGCCCAGCTCATGAGGGGAATTTCTTGGCACGTGGTCACTTGTATCTTGGTCAAATGTTCCATCATAGGGTATATTCTCATGCCAGGAGCTGATTTTCAGGAGGTGTGTTATTTTTTGCTGTGGATGTCATGACTTTGCTCCAGAACTCCAGGGACCTGAGTTATGGTTTTCCCACTGGGGTTTGCAATAAACATCACATTTCATCTTTTTCTGCCCCTAACATCTCTGACAACAAAGCACCTACTGAACATATGCCCCAAGTGGCATGGTTGCTTGCATTACAGTCTGGAGCTGCTACAAAGCTCTTTCATGCTCTCAACCCAAGTCAAAGCTGGCTGAATTCTATGTCACCTGGTATGTGGGCTGGAGCAGTTTTTGTAGATACTGAATATGTGGCCTTTAGAACCCAAAGAAAGCTACGAAGAGGGAAGAATTTCTTTGTAGAGAGGTTGCAAGATGCAGCCATTTGTTTTTTGCTTTGGAGGGGAGATCCCAGCGTGTCTCTGACCACTGGATTCCTAAAAGTGTTACTGAACTACTAGCCTTGAACCTCTGAAGAATGTAACTCCCATCTTCAGAGCACATGTGTGTCACCCAGGCCTCCGGCCACGTCTTCCTCACTGTGCCAATCAACGTTGTCAAAGCTGTGAATCAAGGTGATGGTCTGTAGGAGACATTCCATCCAATCTCAGCAGAACTATAAATGTATATTGCTGTCTGTTCCATTTGAAGACGAACTATTTTTCTGGTCCTCATGCCTGAATCAGATAGGGAAAAAAATGCATTTGCCCAATTAACGGCCACATGCCATGTATCTGAAGCCATGTATCTGAAGCCATCTGTACTAACGTAGTACCTCCAGCAAAGATACGTTAGTACAGCAGATGCAAACTGGAGCTACTACTTGGTTGAGCTTGCAGTAGCCCACAGTTATTCTTCAGGATCCATCTTGCCCAATTAAATGGAGATATGATAGATCCCACCACCCCTGCTCTCTAAGAGTGACACTAATCTTCACCATCTTCCCCCAACCCCAGGATGCAAGACTCTTTTGTATTTACTACCTTGGCTGGAGTAGAAGGATCAATTTTCTTCCTTGCTATGATAGCTTCTACCACACAGACCAAGGACCCAATGTGTCAAGTATATTAAACCCAATTATATATAGGGACTTGGGAACTGACATCCAGGTAGGTTGGCAGCCCCTGTGGGCCTGCTGGGACTTGGCCGGGTCTCCTTTTGTTTCCTTGGCCTCTCTGTTTTCACTCTAACAGGGTCTTTGGGTATCAGTGTTAACTCAAACCCCTTGTCCAGCAGTCCACAAGATATCTAGGCATTCCCCTCCCCCAGTCTACAGTCAATCAAGTAAATGACCATAGGTCTTTTGGGGGAAGGACTGAGAGACTCACTACTGTACACACTTGTCATGTTGTTGCAGGATTCTTCCCTTTGGTGACCTGGTTACCTTTTTAGTCTATGGATTCCAGATTTGAAAAACTGACTCAGATCCACAAACTGAGCAAAGGATCAAGACCTTTCATTGGGGCAACGGTCTTTGGCCTCTTGCTCAACCATTCTTGCTCTTTTTTATTATATATAGTAAGCAATACCCTTGTTGGCTGCCCATCTACTTTGCCCCTTGGATGCCATGCTCTATTAATCATCTCCATAACTCTCTATGGGTCAGGGCCCCTTGGCTACGACTCTGACCTGCTTGGTTATTATGAAGATTCGACCCCCTTGGCTTCAGGCAGTAGAGTGCTGCTACCTGGTCTCTGTTGTTTCAGGTGCCCATCATCCCCACTGCGATTGGACAGTCAAGTTCTGTGACCACCACTCCTGCCATCAGCCCTGACCTGCTGAGGGGAGCCCCACTGAGCTTGTTTGTGATGCTGGTGCATCTCTCACCAGCATA
>NW_006776684.1:1317957-1335790 GCF_000442215.2 Lipotes vexillifer
GGTGGGTGATGTATCTGTCCTTTGGGCCTTTCCGTGGGACATGATCATCTGTTGGGTATTCTGGAGTCACATGATATACATGCGTGTCCATGTCTCTGAGAATTTTAATCCCTTCTTCTGCCATCTGCCACAGTAATTTGGACATTTCAACCCCAATATATATACATTATATATATTTATACACACACACACACACACACATACAGATATAAAATCCCAATGCATAAAATTATATACACAAGTCCAAGTTTTTCCCAATTAGACCCTGATTTGGGCATAGTAGAGCTGCTTCAGTTGAGCCCTTGATATAGCCTTTGTCACCTCAACTAGGTTCTCCAGAGCAAAAATTGCCTATTAGGGGAGTCCTGCATTGGGTGGAAAGCGCTGAGGCGATTGTCCCACCACCTCGCCCAGTCACGGATGGGGCTGCCCTTGGCACCAACAGTGAGACTGAGCCTGAAGGAGCTCACAGCCGGAGGCTCGTGGCCGTCCACACTTCTCACTGCGTCATTTCAAACTAGCTCAGATCTGACTATTTCTTTCACAGAAGGTGTAAGAAACTTAAGAAAACAAAAACAAAAACAAAATCAGCATATAAGGCTTATTCTACTCATTTTTAGGAATATTTTTTGGTTTTGTGTTTCGTTTGAACTGCCTTTCCTCCTGCCTAAAAAGCAGCATCCATCTATGCCATCTTTGTAAAACACAAATTGTCTTGGGTTACTAGCTCCAAGCCACACCCACACCACCTTTGGTCTAAATCTTGTCAAATCTTGGCTCACTTCACCCCTTCAAACAGAATAAACCCTCCTGCCAAACATGGCATAAAAAGAGATTTTTGTCATTTTTCCCTCTGTGACCACTGAGTGTACACCTGGAATACATGCTCACTAACTGGCTTCCCAGCCCAACCAGCGATAACCCAGCTCAGTCTGTCCTCAAGCACCTGGCACTTGCACCCAGATTCTCAGTCATTCTGATCCATTTATGCCACCATCTTGTGTATCTGGTTAGCCCAGGTGGCATTTATCCCAGGAGCAGTCCTGCCCCAAGAAGGATGAAACATTTAATATGGGTCAAAAGGCTGAGATACAAATATCCACGAGTGCATGAAGGAAGACCAAAGCAATTACTATGACACTAGCAGTTTTTAAAATAGAACCAACTATTTTGCTTCACTACATTTAGGTTGACTACGGGACTGAAACCTTAATAAAGGCTGGGCAAGGAGAATGCTCTTTGAGGTGAGTCTTGGATTTGAGTTTAATTTTATTTTGAACAGGCACCCAAAAAATCAGATTTTCTGTTACATGAATATGTGACTTGGGGAGGAAAATAGTCATTTGACATCTGAAAGTAAATACATGTGGAGAATTCGTAAAACCTACTGAATTACCACGGGGTTATGGGAGAAATATTGAATAATTTAGACTGAAAGACTAGTTTCCCAAACCTCTTGTCCATTTTAGGACAATTTGTTCGAAACTGGAATTATGTCTTTTGATACAGTTGGCATTTAAATGTCTGGTCAGAGAGAACTTTGAAGCAATTTTTAAATTCCCATTGATTTACAGAGAGTTTTCTCCTGCTACCTTCAAATGATTTCCTTTTTTTAACAAGTCTCACTTTAAATATTTTGGATAGTAAACTTAGTTTCTGCCTTAGCCAATGTTTCTCATTCTGCATTGAACCGGATACCTTTTTACCTTGTTCACGAAGCCTTTTAAATACTTACTGCAAATTTTCATCAGGAGGGGTCTATCTGTCCCCACTCCCTCCAAGGACCCTCGCTGGGTATCTGTGGAGGTTTCCAGAGCCCTTGGTTTTTCCCTTGTGAAAGATCCTGCCTTGCGTTGGTTACCTGTCCCCTGGCCTAACCCGCTGCCCTGCGGTGTATCGAGGGAAAAGGGCAGGAATAAAACCTAGAAAAGTTTGAGACAGTTTCTTTCAATACTTCATGCATACCTGTGAAAAAACAGGGTAGAGCCTATTTGTGGCAGCTGTTCAAAAGCAGAGAAACAAAAAAAGACTTTGGTAGAAAACCAACTTTAAATATTGGAGGCAGCAGCTTTGTTTGGCGTTTGAATCCCATGCTGGTGGATGCTAATTCCGTAACATTATACAGTTGCCTTTTTTTGGGTACAAAGGTAGAAGGGGGGTTTTCTTCTGTGTTTTTTCAGTGCAAAGTGATTCCGATCAGAAAGGACCGAGGTTTCAGCTCCAAGTAACTGACATTTCCATCTGAATCTACTCTCTTTTTTTTTTTTTTTTTAAGGGGGGAGAAAAAGGTCTAGTTTTTCAGGAAAAGAACCTCCTCTACGCAATCCTGAAACTGATCTTTAGATTTACTTTTCCTTAATCAATAGAAGAAAACCTTGATTGCAACTCAGCACTTACGTGACTCTAGCGCAGGACTAACTGAATTTTTGGTTTTGAGAGTGTAGGGGATTCAGACATCATTTCAGGAATCAGAAATAATTGGCAGCCAGTGGGGGAGAACTGACATGAATTCTTGTTTTACCTAATTTTTCCTGGTTTACCAAGATTTGGCTTAATATTTCCGACTCCATTCCTCCAGTGTCTGCAGAACAGGTTAGTGACATTTTTCATAAATCCAAATATTTAAATGAATCCTCCTTCCTGCTCTCTGAACTGTTTCCCTAAGGACTCCAGCCTTAAACCCGCCTGACATCTCCTTCTGCTAAAAGCTGTGTGTGATCTCCGCTAAAGGCTTCCTCCCATTTTCAGCAAAACTGACTAATATTTATTATGTTCTTAAGATTTCAATGTGTGTGCTTGACAACTGAATATTTACAGTAAAACTCACAGAGGAGATTCACTGATTTTCCATGGAAGTCTGGCTGAAGAATTGTGATAGCTTCCAATAATTAGAGGAGGGTTTTTAGTTTTAAGAATGCTATCGGAAGCAAACTTCAGTGTCTACCCCATGCACTTGGTGCTGACGCAGGAGTATGTATAATTTTGGAGCTTGCCTCTCAGCTCTACAGAGCGGCACAGATCGTCCAAGGGGTAAAGCCACCGGTCCAATGGATTGTAACTAAAATGAAAACAAGTTCACTTTTGTGATGTTCCTTCTCTAATTAATTTGCTGCGACTAATTACTTGCTTGTGTGCCGGATTCTATTTTTATTGTAATTCCAAGGAGCCACCCCTGGCATGTTTCTTTTGTTATTACATGTCTATTATTCATTTCACATATGGAGAGTCAGTGGACAGTCTTCTGCAGCCTGTGACTCTGGTCTGTACTTCAGAGTGATGGACTGGCTCTATAGTTTACAGAAGGTGATGGCAAACTCTAAATCCTCCTACCTGTAGGACCACATTGTGTTTTAACTGACTTTTATGGGATCCTGATTGAAAGCTGTTGTGAAAGTTAGGAGAGCCTGGTCTCACAGAGGATGGATGTCTGTTCTAGAGACACAACAGGCATGTTTAGAGTGGGGTCCTGTTTTTCAGGGCTTTAGTAGCTGGAGAGTAGATGCCTTTCCTTGACTCATTGCCGTGCTCATTGATTCTTTATAATTTCCTGACAATTTGAATGATCTCATTACACTTCCAAACTGCTTCTCATGGGGGAATCTAATTTGTTCATGAGGTGTTGAACATAGGAGGGCCCGCCAGCATCTAGGGCATTTCATCCTGACTCAGAACTGTTGATGTTGTTATGTGAATGTTCTATGATGGTTGTGATGTGTCTTGGGACTTGCCACCAAACACACCTGGTGTTCTATTTACTCTGGCAAGCTGGGGATTTTTTTTTTCTTTTTCTTTTTAAAATTCCAGGATGAATTATTCATCATTACTTAGAATTTGGGTCTCTTTCATCTTCGCACTTGTACGGCACCAAGGTGAGTACTACAAAATTCCATAAAGCTCGTGATTAGCATGCTCTTGAATTTATAAAGAGACGCTTTTGTTGGAACTGTAATTATCAGGGCAGGTGTACATGTGTCTACAGTTACAACAAGAAAAATGTAAATTAAATTCTGCCGTCAAGGGCAAAATACATTAACTCTGAATGATGTTCATTTACATTCCTACTTTTTCTTATTTCACTTCGAACACAATTTGTATATACCAAGTTGCCCCATGTCAATGGAATAAGTCTTTAAGATAATGCAAATTATTTTCATTAAAAGTACGCAGGGTAGGTGTGTGTGCATCCCATGCCTGATGATTGATTCCAATGAAGGCATTTAACTGGTGGCACAGACTTTAAAAAATACACTTGTTTAAGCCAAAATGAGGGAGTTCCAATGGCATTAATGTCAGCGACTTGAGTATCAGTGGCCATTTGCAATGGCCAAAAATCTAAAACTGCACGTGAAATAAGAAAATTTTTCCCCTCCGTGATTCCTCCTTTTTCTCTATATAGTATTGCCCCGGGTAGGTAGGAGATCACATGCATTTCTTTCTACAGTTTTTGAATTTTAGGCAAGAAAGATGGGAAAGTCTGTATATCGATTTGAAACTTTTACGGCTAAAATTCTAGAGCATCTTCTTTGTTTTGTTTGTTTAGTTCGGCGGACACATGATTACAAGTCTGAGTGAACAGATCTATAAGACATTTGGAACCCTAACATTTTTCTAGGATTGGATAAATTTAAGCAGTTGTAGCAGGCAGGCTATAGTGTGAAACCCCACAATAATGAGTCCAACTGCCTCTAACTTCGTGCTCCTGCTCTAAGAAAGTATGTCTTATTTGGAGAAAAAAAAGAAAAAAAAAAAACATTCTGGGAACATAAAGTTTATTGTAAAATTCCTGGCCTAAAATCAGCATGAGTAAGGAGATTCTATCTTTTATTAACTCTGATTCTATTGATAGGCTATGCTGTTAACAAGCTATATTTTTATAATAGTAATGACTTCTAAGGTAGGAATTACTGTAGTTTAAACCTACTCCCTTTCATTAGTCATATTTTTTTTATTCAACAACTATTTGATAAGTACTTACAATATTAGACATCTTGATTGTTTGTATTCTTCTTAAAATTGAAAAATGTTGATTGTCCATCCTTTCCTGTTCAAACTCATGAGCTAGTTAGGATCATTCCTGAAGGGATGAATCTTACATGTCTTATTGGAGAAAAAAAAGAAAAAAAAAAAACATTCTGGGAACATAAAGTTTATTGTAAAATTCCTGGCCTAAAATCAGCATGAGTAAGGAGATTCTATCTTTTATTAACTCTGATTCTATTGATAGGCTATGCTGTTAACAAGCTATATTTTTATAATAGTAATGACTTCTAAGGTAGGAATTACTGTAGTTTAAACCTACTCCCTTTCATTAGTCATATTTTTTTTATTCAACAACTATTTGATAAGTACTTACAATATTAGACATCTTGATTGTTTGTATTCTTCTTAAAATTGAAAAATGTTGATTGTCCATCCTTTCCTGTTCAAACTCATGAGCTAGTTAGGATCATTCCTGAAGGGATGAATCTTACAAATTTGTGTCACCTTTGGAGCAGAGAGAGAAGTTAGGGACAATCTCTCTGATCATAGTTTTCTGTCTCCTCAGGAGGGGCATGGATTTCTCCTGTCCTAGGCAGATTGGCCAACACTGCCCCGAATACCAATTAATCTTCCCATTCAAATGATTACAATTCAGCGTGAATTTGAGACCTTGTTCACACTTGGACATCACTTCTAAAAAGTTTCCCATGAAGGATAAATCCATGACACGATTTGATTTATTATTATTAATTTGAGAATGTTCATTACCCTTCAAATTTAATAAGTACCTGTGTATAATTCTATGATAGGGATTATAAAGAGATTTTTTTTTAATTGCTTCCTTCTGGGAATTTGGGATTTGTTACTTCTATGTAATTATGACTGTTAGAGAAACCTTTTTTGTTTACTGATGGTGACATTAAATAAAGCACGTGGGCTGAGTGCCCCTGTGATAAAACTAACTACAGCACCTCCCAAAGATTTCCTTTAGTTGGCTTCACAGAGACTTCTGAAGGTTGGGGAACGATGCTTATACACTAATGACCAGGCTCGTCTTCCCCATTTCCCTCTTGATGTTAGTTAGCCCTTGGAAACAGAGTAGCTCTTCCCCCAGGCAGACCTCCCCTCATTCCCTGCTCCACGAGGAGAGAAGCCGGCACTCGGCCAGGCACTACTGAGCTGCTTTCTGGTCACTCGGCCACTCTCTTACATGAGCTGCTCTCTGCTCACTTAAAGGCTCCCAAAAGAGCAGGGTAGCCCTTGGTGGTTTCTCGCCAGCCTATCGGCTCCATCAGCACAGAGCAGGGATTTTCCCAAGGAGGGGCCCCCGACCTGGGGATGGGGCATCAACATCTGCAAGCAGGTGCCTCACGAACTGTCAGCAGAAGCCCCAAATGGATTTGCCACACATGATTTAAGAAAATGGAAGAATAGATGATGTTCTATTGCTCTATTTTCATCCAAGAAAAGAAAGGACAGAGGCAAAGAAACATTACACCCCAGATATAGATTATTTCATAAATGCCATTGGACCTGATCATCAGTAATGTAGACCCTGGGGAAATTGTCTAATTTCTCTCTCTGAGCTGGGCCACCCCTTGCAAGAGTTTGGATGAGAAACTTCTGAGAAACAAGCCAGCTTGCCAAGAGAGGTGGTGACACGGTTACAGGAGGGGAGCTGTGTGTGTCTGTGTGATGACTCTCACCTTTGACCAGGATGATGAGTAAGCGCCCCAAGCCTCCTCCCAAAGACTGCTCAAAGGCCCAACCTCCTTTGCCCCAGAGGATCCCATGTCTGTCTTTGTAAACAGGAGCTGGGCAGAGAGACTTCTCATGGGGCGGGTGCTCAATCAAGGTCATTCACTGGCCAGTTACTACAAACCCTCTCTTCCCACTCTTGTCCCAGATCCAACTATTGTTTATTTCCTCTGTGATCTGGTATCTCCTCCTATTGTGCATCTGGAGGAAGGGGACTCCTTTCAGGAAAAGACTTGATAGTAGAATTCTTGAGCTAGAAGGGAGTCTCATAGCCACTGGCCATGTTCTCTGTACGTTGCCCTCTGATCAAGGATTCAGCGGGCTAAGCCACACCAGACGTAGAGGCACCTCTCAGTGCTCTGAGAGCCCCAGGCAGGGCTGATTTCACCACCTTCCAGCCAGTGTTAACCACTGCTGTCTCCTAAATGTATGGAAACATAGAAATGAAGCGGGAAGTGATTTCTCTTAAGGAGAAATGCCATCACTTCCACGCTCCCCTTTCCAAGAGGCAGAAGATAACGCACCGTGTCCAGCCGAGGTTGAGGATAAATGAAAAGGCTGTCTGACTTACACGTCGTCTGTAAGACTTACTGAAAGAAGCTGGCTTTAGTGGGTGGGAGGAAAGCAGCTTGCCGAACCGAAGGGGGATCGGCCATCCACCTAACCGCCCTGTCTCTTGACAGTTCAGCCCAGGGAGCTCATGTATCCATTTTGGCAGAATGACACCAAAACCCCTAAAGTAGACGACGGAAGCTCATCTGAGATTAAGCTGGCCATCCCCATCTACTTCTTTGGCGTTCCTTACCGCACCATCTATGTAAGTGACAAGCAGCCCAGCTGTTGCTCTAGGGCTCTCCCACCTTGCTGGTCATTAAGAAAAAGTATTTTAAATACCTTCTTCCAGGGCTCTGGGAATGGAGGATTTGTTGGCAGCCCAGATGACGAGTTCTGAGATTTCATGAGCTGCTAGGTTTTATGATTAAGAAAGTCAAAGGTATATTTCGTGGCTAATGGTCACAGCGGAGGAGTATACAGAGCAATGGATTGCTTTTGTGGGTGATGAAACACCCAAGCGAAGCAGAGGCCCCAATGCCAGGAACATTATTTCTGCCACTAGACAATATAAAAAGATACAATGAACCACAATAGGAGCAATAGCAATTTTCTTTCCCTTCTGGGGGTGTGAAGACTTTAGGCATCTGCTCTTCTGAGGCTTCCTACCAATATGGAGCAGAGTCAAAGCAGAGTAGAGGGGTACTCAACTATTATATAAAGGTTGTTTGCAGAATTGGCCAACCTCACTGGGTCTGAGATACGCCATAGGGTCTCATTGTCAAAGCTGCATGAAGAAATGGTATCATTTGCTGTCAGAGCTCTCCTGGGCACCTGTGTTCTCAGGTTATTTTTAATTTTTTGATCATTGGAATTGCTGCTAGTGAGACTATAGCACATTGACAAGAAGATTCAGAGCAACTGAACCTGCCTTGATTTTCGGCCTTAAAAGAATTGAGTGAAGCAAATGTAGATTATATTACATCCTATTCTAGTCTGCACTCTGCCCGGAAGAAGAAATAAAACTCCAGGCACCTCCATCTCTGGCCTCCTCTGCATCTGGGACCTCTGTCTTCCCCAACTTTTGATTGATAGCTCAAGGCTGACTCCCACTAGAAAAGAGTTCCCTCTTCCATTATGTAACCTGTGCTCCTTGAACTTGCAGCATCAGCATCACCTAGGCACTTGCTAGAAAAGTCACTTCTCAGGACCCACCCCAGACCTACTGAATCTGGCAGGGGGCCCAGCTATCTGTTTGAACAAGCCCTCCAGGGAATTCTGATGCCCACAAAAGTTTGAGAACCACTGCTCTTAACTATAGAATGTAATCAAAACAAATCTGAGTCATCACTAACTTCCTCTGCTAGTCTGTGTGTTTTAATTACACCACTGTTCCCTAGAAAACACATTGCTCCGGCATCCTGAAATGCCTTTTATGCTCTACTCACTGTAGAGCCTCCTTAGTCTATAACAGCTGATTGTAAGTTTCTGAATGTGTTGACCTGATTTTGGAGGTGAGAGGGCTGCACAGGACTTCCATTCTGGATGCCTTGGTCTCCTAGACCTCTAGAACACGTGTATTTAGTTAAGCTCCCCTTTCTCCTCCATTGTACTAAGTGACATGGAGTCTGAATAATTCTTGCCTTTGCAGAAGGAGGGTCCTTAGTTTGGGGGAGGCTTATTTGAGGGCCAATTTTTCCTTGGGTTTCCAGCACTTTAAGCCACGCAGTCTTGTTCAGGCTTCTGGGTTGTTCACTGATACTTGCAGACAGCAGACTCTCAATGTCCTTGTAGCTGGATCTCCAGCTTCCTTTCCAAACTGCACACCCTTGCTTCCAAAATAGGTTGACATACATACCCTTGGCCCAGGTACTGATAACTTATCTCTGGGATCTGAGTCACTGTTAATGTCCATAATATTACTAATTAAATATGAACCTAACAATAGAATGTTTCTCTATTGAGGAATTGCAAGTATTCCCATCACAGACACTCCTGCTGTTACCATCACAGACACTCCTGCTGTTGAAACCATGCAAGCCTTTGGGTTAAATCAGCTTCATGTACCAACATATTGAGCTGCAGACACAGGCAGAGGCAAATTGTTTACAGATCCTGTTTATGAGTATATATATCGGCTTGTTATTTGCAGTAAGGTTTAGTAATTTAATAAGTTTACTAAGCCATTTACAAATCATGAAGAAATCACCATAAGATAGTCATTTACATATACAGTGTAAAGTTTTCATGTCTCCATTTTGTGCAGAGACCATACAAAGAAGCTAACAAACTACAAGAGCTGTAATGGAATTGGGCTCATCTGTAGATTGTAACCTTATCTTTTAGTACCAAGTGGTTCTGACATCAATAGAAATCCTTTAAATGTCTCATCCAGGGTGGGATATGGTTCATCTTGAGATCTGAGTTTGGTGATGGAGTATTTGATTTACCTTTCACTGACACTCCTCTTTCGTCATGTAATAGGAATCAAGGTCTAATATAGAGTTCCTCCGTTTTTTAATTTAACTTTCTGCTTCCATGTTTTTTGGTTTTTTCCTGTCTAGTTTGCATCTGTAACTCTGGATCTTCTTATTTGCCTACATAAGCCACTGCTAGCCCAACACACACACACACACACACACACACACACACACAATCCAGTAGCATTTGATAAGTATAAATAAAGACAGGATAGAGAACATGAAAATGAGGCTGATTATTAATAAGAAATGCAGCTGGCTACAAATTGAAAGTGAAAGGAAACCAATGAGTTTGTCTGGAAGCAAATGAACCTCCTAGCTGAGCAATGGAAGCTGCTGTTTGGGGGTTCTGATTCAGTAGTTTAAAAGTCGTTTCCATTCATATGATTAGGCGAGCATCTGTCTTGGTTTATGACTCTGAAATTGTCACGGTCTCAGATCCACTGTGCAAAACCTCTTTTATTTTTGTAGGTCAATAACAATGGAGTTGTTTCATTCAACGTGCTAGTGAGCCAGTTCACGCCCGAATCTTTTCCCCTGACGGATGGGAGGGCCTTCATTGCTCCATTTTGGGCAGATGTGCACAATGGGATTCGAGGAGAGATCTATTACAGAGAGACCATGGACCCTGTCATCTTGAAAAGAGCCACCAAGGACATCAGGAAGTATTTCAAAGACATGGCAACCTTCTCTGCCACTTGGGTTTTCATCGTGACCTGGGAGGAAGTAACGTTCTATGGAGGAAGCAGCACCACACCTGTAATCATTCAAATTTTCCCTTTTCCACTTCGTATTCTGACATCTAATTCTTGTCCGTCTTCACTACTGTGAAGGAGTCTCATTGTTAGAGCTGAAGAATGTCAGTTTCCTTGAGTTAAACTGAGGAGTCTTGCCACCCACTTTCCAGGAAACAGAGGGAGCTATCACACCTAACCAGTCCAGTCAGCTGTAATATTTCAGAAGATGTGTCATCTCTATCACGAACCATTACAAATGTCTAAAAAGAAGCCCTCCACAAGTTCCTTGCAGTAGGTAGCGTTCCTATTTTGCAGGAGAGTGATTGAGACACTGAGACCCCATATGATTAGGGACCCACCAGGAACCCAAAGGTCCCTTTTCCTTACCAGAGGCCCAAATGCCTCTCTCCATCAGCTAATTTCCTTTTTTTCTTTTTTCACAAAACCTGATAGGAAAAGGAAACTAGGGTGCCAGTTTGGAGCCAAATGATCTGGCTCATTTTATTATGTTATGACCTTTTTAAAAATTGTGACCAGGGCTAGAATTATTCATATTTGATGATAATTGGATTGGGCAGTTAAAGTGTTTCATGAATAAAGTGTCAGTATCTGCTCAGAAATCCTAAATGGGCAATCAAATAAAAGTCATATAAGCAAGATTATCACTGGCATTATTATAGAGATAATCAACTTTCTACATAAAGGGACAGAACATAGTTTTCAGGAAAGCCTGCAGTTTGTTTGGATGACTTTGGCAATGGAGTTTTTTGAAGCAGCAGATGCGTCTTCAATGTATAATTTCCAGTAAGCAGCAAAGACACTCAGAAATCTTCCCTCCGCTTTCTTAGGATTATTTCCAATTCCATCTGTTTTCCGATTTCCCTGGCAATGAGTCAGTTGTTTCAGGGTGAAACAGAAACTACTGAGTTAGAGGCAGAGTTGGAAAAGTGCTGGGCTTGCATTTCGTAGCTGCCCTGCTGTGAGCACCCTGCCTCTTTGCACCTTCTGACCAGAGCATCGCAATGCACTTTATCGCTAAGAGGTTCTGGAGAACAGAAAGATACAAGTTTAAACAGTGGATGCACTGGCTAGAAATAACCTCTAAAGAAGCAAAAATTTCCCTCTGTCATGTTATGGATTGCTAACGACTCCCTGGGTGATGTTTTATGTCCTTGAGCCTCATACCTTACAGCTTTAGGATGCAGGATGCCAGCGATCGATAAATTTTAGTATCAGAGGGAGAAAAAAAAAAAAAGAGAAGAAATGCCCATCAAATGCTGACCACCAGTTTTTCAAAAAAAACTTCCATTGGCAGTAAAAATGGCAAGATAATTTGGATACTTTCTGGTTTGTACTTGGGCGTAAATTTATGGACTAGGTGAGGACTCTTTCAATGAGGATGAATGAGGTAACATCTAAGTGCTTTGAGCTCCTTGGAGAAAAAGATGATAAAAATCCTCCAGAGCTGCAGGAGTGTCCATCCAGCCCTGTCTTCGAAATCGGCCCCCTCTTCCATCTCCCATTATCCTAGGCCCCCGCTTCTTTAGAGGAACACGTATCAACAGGCCAACTAAACACTGGGCATGAGAGCTCTTTTAGAAGCAGAAGCCCAGTAGAAAGTCAAGAGGATGTGTTTACTTTAAGGAAGGAAAACTAATATTTATTGAGGCTGACTGTGAACCCAGGGCTGTGATAGGCTATCTCTGCAAATCATTTAGCCCTCACAAGAATGTTCCCAAGGAAGCTCGCCGTCCACTTTAAAGGTGAGGGGACAGGCCCAGAGAAGTTAAGTAACTTGCCCAAGTGTCAAGAAAAGGGATTTGAACCTCATATGCGGCAGAGCAGGGTGCAAACCCAGTCTCCTAACTCTGAATCCTAAACTCTTTCCTCAGCTGCCCCCTCCAGGTAGCGTTAGAAGTCCTCTGAAGTATAAAAGGGCTTTTCAAGAATTAAAAACATGGTTTTACAAGAACAGATCCAGAGGAGTCTTACAACCCATGTTGAAGAGTTACCTGTCGGGGGGTGTGAGAGTGAGGGAGAAGGTGCATGAGGGCGAGCCAGCTTCTGCAGTGTTCGTAGGATGGATGGCTGGTTTTAAGGTGACTTCTGGGATCAGACATGGGTTGCTTTCAAGACCTGCTTGGACCAGAGATATTCCCAACTTTATTTCAGGAGAAGGAATTCACATCCGGAAGGAGCATCCTGGTCTGAAGGAGGGTTTAGCTTTGGTCCTTGTGTGACGTTGACTTTATGCCTTTCTCTTGAATCTGACCCCACAGCGGCCATATAGGTGACTGCTCGGTCCTCTCTGTGTCCCACTCTGCCCTTTTGTTGAACGGGGCCAGAGAATGGAGGCATAAACCTGGGCGGCTCTATCATAAACGCCATCAGCTGTGGCAAGCACGGAGCTTGAGGAGAAAGTTCTCGTGTACAAAAAGGGCTTTTCTTTACTTGCGCCTTTTCTCCCTCCCTGGGACTGTCTAGGATGGGAGATTTGGGGCTTCCAAGATCCTCTACCCCAGTTTGATTACACAGGATAAGGATGTGGGTCTTTCTCTGCATCTGACAGAATGTTAACCAGGACGGTATCGGGCAGCTGGGAAAATGCTAGGTTTGAATGGAAAAGGTCGAAGCAGCCTCTCCTTTTAACTCTATTTTTTACTTGAATTTCCTGAAAACATGCATCAGGGTGTAGGGATTAGCAAAGGGAAATAGTAAAGGACAGAGTTTGCTACAGCTTGTTTCTGGAAACTGTTTGCAAGACTGATTTGAATGTATATAACATCTCTGTCCTAAAAAGTTGAAAATTAAGGCCGTGTGTAATGACAGTGCACGAAGAGATCAGACTGGGAGCTCTGGCTCCAATTCTGTTTTCTGTTGCTGGGTCATTGTGGAATTTCCAGCAATTCATTTCCCTTGAGCCCTCCGTTTTCTTAGCTCCTATGATGGGAATGGGCCAAAAAATTGCCTGTCTTAGCATTGGTTGAGATACAGATGGGGGTGGGGAATTTTGCAGATATAAAGTGATGCATAAATGCTCCATTAGAGAAGCAATTTCTCCCCACCAAGTGCTTTTTAAAAATCAATTTCCAGGGGCTTCCCTGGTGGTGCAGTGGTTGAGAGTCCGCCTGCCGATGCAGGGGATGCGGGTTCGGGCCCCGGTCCAGGAAGATCCCACATGCCGCGGAGAGCGGCTGGGCCCGTGAGCCATGGCTGCTGAGCCTGCGCGTCCGGAGCCTGTGCTCCGCAACGGATCGCTTTCCAACCTGCATTTAAAGAGGGGGAGACATCTCACCAAGATAGCGGTGTGTTCCAGGAAGCGAGAGAGCAGGGCCCATGCCACCACTGGAGTCACACCGACTGGCATTTGCGTGCTCTGCCCTCTCCCTCCCCACCCCCGCTCTGGAAACAGGTGCTCACAGCCCTCTCCCTGGCTTGACTAGTTCCTATAGTTTATTCTCATGCTGCCATCTATAGGTGCCCACGTATTATCACATGCTGAGTCGGGCCGCTGACTTTCCTGTCTGGTGCCAGTCAGAGATGTAAGAGGGACGCTGAGTCAGCCTCTAGGTTATTCTCAGGCAATTTCTCTTCTGGATGCACAGCCCCACGTGTCTTGCTTTTCCCCCTGGAGGTGAGAACATATTTGGATAGAAGGCAGAGCACAGAGGCTGGGGTCTGAGCAGCTCTGAGCTGCTTGAGTGGGGAGGGGGCAGGGTAAAGGGATCTGCTACTGGGGAGAGGAGCTCCTGGGGATGTGAGTCCTGAGCCCACCCACCCATTCGCATCCTGCAGGTGAACACCTTCCAGGCCGTCCTGGTGTCTGACGGCTCCTATACATTCACGCTCTTCAATTATTACGAAATCAACTGGACCACTGGGACGGCGAGCGGCGGTGATCCCCTGACGGGTCTTGGGGGAGTGATGGCACAGGTAGGTGGTTCTCTGGCTCATCCTCCCATGTGTTTCTGAAGCACTGCACTCTCTTCTTATGCTCTTAGCATCTGGGGGGAATCCTGCTTTGAACTGGAGAAGCGTGTCTGATCCTGCAGGTGGACTGAGGGACTAGTCTCGCCCATCTTTGATACCTGGATCCAGGTGTGGCATGAACTAGGGGGCCATTATCACCTGAAATGGTGGCCCCAGAGACTCCAGGAAAAGGTGTCTCTTGATTTCAGGTGTGCTGAAAACAAGATGGTGGGCAAGTAAACCAAGGTCGGGGCGGGGGTTAGGGGATGACGTGTGTGCTCAAAAGTCTGCTCTTCCTTTTGTGCTCTAGGCAGGATTTAATGGTGGAAACATCACCAATTACTTCAGCCTTCCGGGGTCAAGAACCCCTGATATTGTGAATATCCAAGAGACCACAAACGTCAATGTTCCAGGTCGCTGGGCATTTAAAGTTGATGGGAAGGAAATTGACCCAGCCAATGGCTGCACCTCCAGAGGTAAAGGCATTTCCTCTTCTCTGAGGCAAAGCAGGGTTTGTTTCGTTTAGATGGACAGGCAGGCTTTTAAGCCATGGTAGGGGGGACTGGTGGCTGATGCTTTACCCTTTGAAGTCTCTCCTCTGGGTAATGGAGATCAAGGTAATTTTTGCATGCACGTTCATCACTCCAGGAGCTGAAACCCTGCGCTGGCCATACCGCAGTTTCTGAAGCCTTTGCCTGGGGTATGAACACAGCTCCCCATTGGGAACTACTGCAAAGTGGACGAGGCTCTGAACGATTCCGCAGCCAGAGGGACGGAAGAGAGCCCTCCTGTTTAACATTATTTTTGTTGTCGTTGTTGTTGCCATTTCCCCCTTTAAATGTTCCTTCTCATCTTTACTCCTGCTCTACCATCTGCACTTTGTAGATCCATGGGAGTGGGTGAGCTTGGAGCATCACCAAGTCTGTACAAGAGAAAATCAGTACTTCCTAGTATGATTAGAAAGAAAGGAAAAAACGTGTCATAGTCTTTAGGGTAGCTTCTCCTAAAATCCTCCAAGCAGCAGCAAAACATGCAGGAATTTCGGGAGAATCAAAGCCGGCTTTAGGTCTGTGTGAACAAGCTGTAGGTGAACCTCCGTGGGTTTCCTTTACACTGGCATCCAAAGTTTGGAGCCTCCTCTGAAATGTCAAAACCCCTTCGGATGTACAAAACAGCCCAGGACTCTGACAGGGACACCATGGTTTATAGATTCCTGCTTCTTATATGTCTAAAAGTATTCAGAAAACAGGATTTCTGGGCATATTTCTGCCTCTAGGAGTGGAGGCTATAGCAACTAGAATTAGTCAATCATCTATCC
Organism: Lipotes vexillifer; assembly: GCF_000442215.2. Taxonomy (NCBI): domain Eukaryota; kingdom Metazoa; phylum Chordata; class Mammalia; order Artiodactyla; family Lipotidae; genus Lipotes; species Lipotes vexillifer. Next base: position 1,333,752 of record NW_006776684.1, read on the forward strand.
GTCTGTCTGTGCATTTATCTACCCATCCACTCACCCACTCACCTACCCACCCATCTACCCATCTACCCATCCATCCATTTAGCCTTCCAGCCACTGCATCTTTCCAGATGTGCTTAGCCACTGTCTTAGGTGCTGAAGATGGTGCTTGCTCTGGACCCCCATGACCCTACCATGGTAGAGAAGACAGCACAGAAACAGTGATGACACAATGTAAGACCTATTATGAGAGACCTGAGTGCAGGGTACTGTGTAAGCACAGAAGATGACCCTGGGGAAAATGCTTCCAGATTCCTAAGAAAGTTATGGGTTGGGATGAAAATTTCAGGAGGTCTCTTGCCCTCTTTCCATTGAGAGCATGGCCAGGTGACCTTTGAGTCTCGGCACCCCTGAGGGCTTTGATTTGTGTAATAATCAGAAGAGCCATATTCACCTGATCTGAAATGCCCACACCCTCTGCCCCCATCCCCTGCGCTGTGGTCACACTTATCAAACCTCTGCATTTGCTCTGAGGCAAGGTCATTTGTGAAGATGGCCTGCCTGGGCATCCTTGCCTCTGTGGACTCTGTGAAGTCCTCCATGTTCAGAAGAGCAAATTGTTTAGAACTAAGCCAGTATTAAACTGGACAGAAAAGAATCTAGCTCCAAAGGTCACCAGGATTTCAGAGATTGCACTCTCTTCCCTTACAGAGTGTAAACACATCTTCATCTAACGTCTGTGAAGATACCAAACCAATGCCCCGTTATCTCTCTCGCTTTTATGGCCTGGGCTAGGGACCTACCCAGCGCCTCTCGCCTTTGTCCAAGTGTCATGGAGCTGACTGGCTGAGGCCGTGCTACCTAAGTGCCGGGTGACAGCCTCTCCTTGAGTCCTGGGAATGAAATGCTGTGATAATGGAAAACACTGGCTCGCAGAGCTGTGGGGTTGGTCAGATGCCAGCTGTGTACAAAGTCCTCACTTTGACTTCATTCTTTCCCTCCTGAGTTATGGCTTTGGGTTTCATATACAGGACAAATTCAATCTCCTCATACAGGCTGCTGTGCATTTTAATGTGCCACTGGACATACATCAATCTAATGAGATGGGGATTTGGCCTGGGCAATAGCAGGGGAAGTGTTGCATAGAGCTGGTTTATTATATCATCATTTTGCAAACAAAATTATCTCGGAGAGTCTACCTTTTGGTCCAAGCCTCCTTTATTCAAAGACATTTCCCCCTCATTTATTGGAAGCCTGAGAAAGCAGAGACTGGAAATCATACCGGGTGGAGGCTGTTAGAATATATGCAGCCTGGGTGAGTGCCAAAAAGCATTGAGGTTGGAGGGGCCTGTTTTCAGGGCTGATGCATCTGACCTACTGGGACTGTGAATACATCTATTATCCCATTCAGGGGCCATATGAAACATAACTGCCCGTTGAGACGTAATTGTTCCTGTTGGACAGATATTGAAAGGACTGTCCAACTGCCATGGCTTCTGCCTGGGCTCACCTGGCAGCTTTGTGCTCTGCATTAGGTATTCAGTTTTATAAAAATTTGAGAAACCTTTTCAAACTACGGTTTCAAACTATAGTTACTCCTGGTGTATGATGTTGTTTACAATTCTTAATGTTGTATCTTTGATACTTTCCTTTTCAGACCGTCTCAATGTACAAATACTTCTGCCTCATTGACCTGTGCCAACTTTTTACAGCATCTCTGTTTCCCAGGAGGCAGGGATGAGAAAATAACCTTGTCCACATTCTATGGGTTAGAACGTTAAGACAGGTGGAAGTTCAGTCAGTAGTCTTGGCAGTTGATTGCAGATTTGTGACCATGGCCCAGTTCTCTTGACTCCGACCCCCAACCAAGGATTAGGTCCTAGCCCCCAGCCCAGAGATGCTCCCGTGTCAACTGAAGGTTGATATGAAGAACAGGTAGATTTCAAGGTTTTGGGTGGGGGAAGTCATTCATTTAGAGAAATGGTTTTAAAGACTGAATGCCTACCAAGGCAACGGAAGTATTTTAAACGTCAGCACATCCCTTAGGGCCCCCCCGCCCCCCG
>NW_006776684.1:1335992-1350433 GCF_000442215.2 Lipotes vexillifer
AGAGGTTCTGCCGGGGGGTAAAGAGAGAGGAGTGCTGGACTTAGACCAGGCCTAGGGGGAGGGGAGAAGACAACTCGTGTAGGTGTAAGTTCTGCCTAAACGGTGTCTGCAGGATTTACGAGCCCGGGAACGTGGGAAGCGAGGGGTCAGCCCGTTCCAGAATCTTCCCAGGAGACCTGGGGTTTAAATCTGTGGGTCTGACTCCTGATTCTTTTGTGGCACGTACTGAGCCCCCAGCAGCTGTTTGTTGAATGAGTGGATGAGTGAATGAATGATCACGTTAGCAAATGAACCAACAGTGTCGCCGAGTTACCCGGCGGGTGGGGGAGGGCCTTCTTTCGGAATACCCTTCCTCTTATCACCGAAAGGAAGGCGAGGACTGCCGTGTGTCCTGGTGTATCCCATGGAGTGAGACAATGTGTCTTTCCTTGAATGGAAGTGTGCTCACCAGTGGTGGTGACAATAATGTCAAGAGCTTAGATCGGATTCAGACAGACTTGGCTTGGAATCCTGGCTTCGCAGTTGAGTTGCTGAGTGATTTGGATGAATTACCTAACTTCTCTTAAGCCTCAGTTTCCGCACTTGACAAGTGAGGGCAACACTTCATATCTAATCGGGTTCTTTTGAGGATTAAACGGTATAAGGCAAGTAAAGCCTTTAGCCCGATGCCCAGCACAGAAGGTAAATGCTCAATAAATGTTAGTTCTACTGTCCTTATTCCCCAGGACAGTTCCTTCGGCGAGGGGAGGTGTTCTGGGATGACCTGAACTGCACCATCAAGTGCCGCTGTCTGGATTTCAACAACGAGATCTACTGCCAGGAGGTCTCCTGCAGCCCCTACGAGGTGTGCGAGCCCAAAGGCAAATTCTTCTACTGCAGCCCGCTGGAGACCAGCACGTGCGTGGTATTTGGGGAGCCGCACTATCACACGTTTGATGGCTTCCTCTTCCACTTCCAAGGCTCCTGTGCCTACCTGTTGGCCCGACAGTGTTTGCATACTTCCAGCCTCCCCTTCTTCAGCGTGGAGGCAAAGAACGAGCACCGGGGGGGCTCAGCCGTCTCCTGGGTGAAGGAGCTCTCGGTGGAGGTGAACGGCTACAAGATTCTCATCCCCAAAGGAAGCTATGGAAAAGTCAAGGTGAGACCCTCTCCATCCTTCACGGGGAGATGGAGAAGCTGGAGGTGCTTCAGCCTGGGAAAGACTTTCCCAGATCTACTGCTGATTGCTCTTTGTACCAAAAAGATGCATGGATCTTTGTAAAGATCCGTGCAAATATCTTGTAAAGTTCTTTACTAGGCTAAATTTTGTTTGTACAAGAGCTAACCTAAGCTTTCTCTTTGACATGTCTATCTGCTGTTTATCTTAAAGTACATTTAACTTCTTAGTTCACACACACACACACACACACACACACACACACACACACACACACACACACACACACACACACACACACACACACACACACACACACACACACACACACACACACACACACACACACACACACACACACACACACACACACACACACACACACACACACACACACACACACACACACACACACACACACACACACACACACACACATCCAAGCTCAGACATAACTGGGAACAGAAGTAAATTGTTTCTCATGAACCTGGCTTGCAACAATGGCAGCCACATGGCCATGCCCTGGAGACAGTGTAAACACCAAGTACAAACCCGTAATTCACTACAGCTTTTGATTAACAATCCTCACATCCCCCCATCCTGTTTACCCAAGAGCTGTGGCTTCATTCTCAGAGAAACGTCCAAACGTCCAAACTGACTGGCGTATCCATAGGCACTGCCTGTCCAGGCAGCTGGAGTGGGCTTGGTGACTTCTTTAGTGAAGCCTGGGTGGAAAGTTCCCCTGAAAGCTTTAACCCTTTAACAGAATCCCCCACTCCTGCTTGGAATGGGAGAGAACAAGGATCTCTGTGGTTCCTTTAGCGTATGCAAATGACTCCTGTCCCTGTCTACCTGGATTTCAGGCTGGGGCATTGACAAAAGAGGGAGAACAAAAAGCCAGTAGCAATTACTCAATTTGTGGAGGCCCCAAGTTTCATGATGTTAATGGAGACCTCACGGCAACCATGTATTTATTCAAGCAATAATAACCAGGACCGCAAGGGGTTGATTGCTTCAACCCCATGCAGTCCTTAATCCCCAAGCATGGAGATCATCACAGAGATTACAAACCAGAACTGATGCCAGTGTAGGGAGGTCTTTCTTTTTTAAAAAACGTGTTGTAGTTTTAGTTGATGCAGCGTGTCCAACAAAAGGCAGCACCAAGGAACTAATCCCACTTTTTCTGGCTCTGCCCTTCCTAGGTCTGTGCAGCGTTATCAGTGTCATAATTAGAAAAGTGGGCTATTACAGTGGTTAAAATGCCAGTTTGCTTGGTATTTGGTTAGTCTCCCTAGAGACAGCTCTGTAAATCAAATCAGAGGTAAGAATTCGGCTGCAGAAGTTTGGAGTTTTTCCCTTTTAAATTTCTGTTGTGCTGTTGAGCACTACACTTGTCCTTGTGGATAGATGCTAACATTTCCAGCTAGAAAAATGTTTGCTAGCAATCCCCTACTTCCTTGCCTTGTGGGGATGATGTGTACAATATCTGAAGGTGGAAAGAAAGCTTCATGCTGTATTTTCCTATTTTCCATTTTGATTAAAATTCTTTTCCCTTCACAGTCAGACTCTTTTTTTTAGAAGGAAAGGGACACCAGCCCCTTGCTTTCAGGCCCAGCAGCTCTGCTAATTTTGCGTGGCTCTCTTCCATCGTCCGAGCGTAGGGCATGGATTCCTCAATTTTCTGTAGCGACAGGGAGATGTGGACGTGAATGTAAATGTTTCAGAAAGAAAAGGTTATGTGATTCCAACTGCAAGCAAACAATGGGTCCCTTTTCCTTTTGCCAAATGGCTTCCCAGCGTCTCTGAATACACCTGCCCTGCTGGGGAGGGTGCCTCCATGGATGGCAGAGACCCCACCCGGGGTGAAGTGGGGACAGGCAAGAGGGGGTGGGAGGCAAGAAGGAGCCTGATTTGCCGACTTCCAGACCCGCAGGGCGGGGCCTTGCAAGCAGATCTTAACGAACAGGTTGCCTTTCTCCATATGCTGGGATTAGGAACTGGGCTCTGAATATGCATTTTCCCCCTTTGAAATGTTCTCAAGTGACAAAGTAAACAATTTAGGATTGTGTATGCTAATAGGGGCCAAAGAAAGCCAGCTAACATCCATATATAGTAAATGCCTCCTTCTAACTAACACTTATCAGTTTTCATCTTTCTCCCCCAGATAAAACCGAGTAGTTTAGGGTACACCAGAGAAAAGAGTGCCAACGCCAAATAGCTGATGGTGACGAAGAGCTGATTCTGGGGTCAGGTCTGCACAAGCCTTGGGCCACCACTGCCAGCTGAGTGGCCTCTCTGAGCTTTACTTTCTCCATCTGTAAAATGGGGTAATCGTGTCATGTCTAGAAGGCAGGGCCCTTGGCTGTAGTTTGGACTTGGCTGTCTCAACTCAGCACTGAACAAAGGCAGCAGGAAGCAGTGGAGGGTCGGGTCCTGTCACCCACAAATTATGCAAGCCCTGAATCTCAATTTCCTCATCTGCAAAAGGGGGAGATGGTAAGGACCTGCTTAGGTTGTTGTGAGGATGAAACAGGATAGCCTCACATGCGACAGCTAGTACAAAGCCTGGCACCCGGTAGGCACTCAATACTCATTCCCACCGAAAGTTCTTCTCATTCTAAGGCCTTGTCCTGCGATGCGGCTTCTCTCTCCCGACCTTGCTCCCACCTAACCTTGCCCCTACCCACTCCTGGGAGAGACATGGTTAAAGGGGGTCCTGGCTGGTACACAGGGAGAAGAAGGGAAGCAAACAGGGAGACTCATCAACGTTGGCTCATCAGGGTCTGAGGACTGGGACAGCAGGAAAGAAATAAGAAGCCATGGGCTGGGTGAGAGTCCCCAGCTGCTCCCATTCCAAGCCTTCTGGGGTACAAGCACAGGACTCTATAAGGTGTGGCTGAAACTGAGACATGCATGAGAAAGAAAGGGGGAGAAATGACCACTTATGCTGAAAAAGAAGGGAAAATCTGGGCAACGCCGATGGGCAGCGTAGGGACACAGGCAGTTGTGCGTGGGACGAGATCGGATGCAGCAGGGGGACGCTTACGACATCCAGAGACAGTCCCCCCCGCCGCACCCTGTGGCTTCTGCTCCGAAGCACAACCACTGTCCTTTGTTAGCAGGGGCTGAGTGAGAGGAGGGGAGAGCATTCAGCGAGGGAGGTGTTCGGCATTTACGTACGATTATACCGCCTTGGAGGACATCTCAGCATAGAGCAATAGACAATAATCACCCAGCGCTCTCGCTGGCTGACCTTCCTCAGAGTGTGGCTTTTCTCAGCCTTGTTGGCTAACTTGCTACCTGGGAGATAAGGATAAATCAATCAACCCCTGGGTGTTGTTTTTTTTTTCTACTTCCTGCTCTCATAGGATGGCTTACATCTCAAGCCTGTTTTTTTGTTCCCTTCCCCCATGAGTCATACTAATTTCTAGGGACAGAGAATTGTACATGCCATTAGCCATGGTAAACCTTGGGAGCGATGCTTGGACAGTCTATTGTCTCATTTCCTAGACAACCCAGAGAGTTGCAGCAATGGTGGCACTAAAGACCCTTGATCTTTCTGTGTGCCAGAAATCAGTACAGGTGCAGGGCAGCCTGGACATGCACTTACAGTCAGCCCACCAGGGCTGTTCTAGGACTAACCATCCACTCCAGCCCTCAAAAGTGATGTCTGGAGATGCCAGGCACTCTAAGGGTGAAAAAGAAGAAAACTAACTCTCTGTTGGAGGCTCATCAAGCCACTTACACATGGGACTCACTTTTTTTTTTTAACATCTTTATTGGAGTATAATTGCTTCACAATGGTGTGTTAGTTTCTGCTTTATAACAAAGTGAATTGGTTATACATATACATCTATCCCCATATCTCCTCCCTCTTGTGTCTCCCTCCCACCCTCCCTATCCCACCCCTCGAGGTGGTCACAAAGCACCGAGCTGATCTCCCTGTGCTATGCGGCCGCTTCCCACTAGCTATCTGTTTTACATGTGGTAGTGTATATATGTCCACGCCACTCTCTCACTTTGTCCCAGCTTACCCTTGCCCCTCCCCGTGTCCTCAAGTCCATTCTCTACATCTTCGTCTTCATTCCTGTGGGACTCACTCTTGATTCTTCCCCCATTTCTCACTCCCCCCTACAAAAAGCCCCAGGCCCTGCGGAGTGTCCACCACAAGCTGTCCCTCCTCCACGTCTGGGTGCAGGTCAGGCCTTGCCCTCATCAGCCCTGGCCTCCAGCACCAGTTGCCCGCCTGATTTCTCTGTTTCTAATCTCCACCTACTTCAATATACCCTTTGTACCGGCCAGAGTGGACTTTCTTAAACACAAGTCTGACCACATCATTCTCTTACTTAAAACTTTTTGGAGCTCTTCCTACAGAAGAAAAATCCAAGTTGTTGTTTTGGTTTTTGTGGCGTTTTGTTTTCTCTTAAAAACATGCTTCAAAGGCCCTCCAAGATCCGTTCCCAACACAGAATTCAGAGCAATTCTTCCAAAACGGAAGTCAGATCATGTCGATCTTTTGCTCTGGGCGCTCTCTTCGCTCTCGGCTTCCCTCAGAGTCACAGCCAAAGTCTCTACAATGGCTGACAAGGCCCTGCCTGTTCTGGCTGCTCTTATCTCTCTGCCCTCCCCGACCACTGCCTGCTCCTGGCTCTCCGCTCCGGCCACACTTGCCCGTGCGAACCCAGCGCCCAGCACGCTCCACCCCAGGGCCTGGCCGTCCCCTCTGCGTAAGCCAGTCTCACCCCAGATAACTGCACGGCTTCTTCCTCATCTCAAATATCCCCTTCCCCGTGGGGTCTTCCTCGACCCTCCTGTCTAAAATTAGAAACCCTCTTCCCTAGCACTTTGGATCCACATTCCCAGGTTTATTTTCCTGCAGAACACTTTTCTGATGTTGTTATGTATTTTACATATTGGTTTTGTTTGCTGTTGGTCTCCTGAAGAGGAATAGACAGTTCCAAGAGGCAGAGGTTTTCGTCCGTTTCACTCATTGCTAATCCCCAACTCTTAGAACAGAGCTTGACACACAGAAAGGGCTGAGTTGACATCTGCTGAATGAATGGACCCTGCCTGTGTCCAGCTTCCTCTCCAGCCACCCATTCCCTTCCCTCTGCAGTACAGTGACACCCCGATGACTGTCCCTATTCTCATGCAGCTACTCCTAACCATGTGATTTTTTTTTTTTTACATCTTTATTGGAGTATAATTGCTTTACAATGGTGTGTTAGTTTCTGCTTTATAGCAAAGGGAATCAGTTATACATATACAAATTGTTCCCATATCTCCTCGCTCTTGCGTAACCGCGTGATTTTATTCACTTGTCCTGGAATTCTCTGCCCCCTACTCTTCCTTTGGCTGCTTCTGTTTATCTCTAAAGACCCGGGTCAGACTTAACTGCCCCTAAAAAGCCTATATGACCCCCCCTCCCCAGGCTGGATCAGCGGTCAGGTACCGTTCTCCCACCGCATCACTGCATCACCTATGAACGCACATTTAAAACTGTATGTGTCATAAATGTCAATTTGCGACCCTCTTCCTCAGTAGACCCAGACCTCATAAGGGGCAGAGGGACAATTACTTTTTTTATTCTTTATTTCTCAGCACCTAACATCGTGCTTGGTACCCAGTAGGTGTTCAAATTTGTTGTGTTGAACGATGGTATGACATAGGCCTGGCATCAGGAAGTGACAGGGTGAAACACTCAGAGAATAACACCAGGGCAGCCTCAAAGCTCCATGGTGGGGACAGTTTATGGAGCACCTTCCAGCTGGGAGGAGGGGTCGGGCTGCTAAGGGCAGCGAGGGGGTCATGGAAAGTATGTGCCTTTAAGCTGAGACTTAAAGAACGGATTTCGAGGAGAAAGGGGGAAAAGCCAGGTAACTAGTCTGTCAAGAAAAGACGTGAAGCTGGCCCAAGAGCCAGCCAGGAAGTGTCGACAACCACCTGGTCCCCAGAGGGGTTTAGAGTGGCACTCAGCAATGCACGTCTGTCACAACCCAAACGCCGGCCTGCTCTCGAAGGTCCTGGGGCCTCTGCCTTCCTGGGAGGCAAGCCCGCCGGCACCCGAGCCTTTGGGGGCCGCTCTCTCTGTGGCGCCGAGTTGCCCCGCCCTCCCCCCTTCCCTGACCGCAGCTGGCCCCGCTGCCCCGGCCCCTGCTCACCTGCCTGTTTGCTGTTGCTGTTGTTGGCAGGTTAATGACCTAGTGGCTTCTTTACCCGTCACCTTAGACCTGGGGGCGGTGAAAGTCTACCAGAGTGGCATGTCTACTGCCGTGGAAACGGATTTTGGGCTCTTAGTGACGTTTGACGGCCAGCACTACGCCTCCATCTCCATCCCAGGCTCCTACATCAACTCCACTTGCGGGCTTTGTGGGAACTACAACAAAAACCCTCTGGATGACTTCCTGCGCCCCGACGGCAGGCCAGCCATGTCAGTCCTAGACCTGGGAGAGAGCTGGCGGGTCTACCACGCCGACTGGAAGTGTGACTCGGGCTGCGTGGATAATTGCACCCAGTGTGACACGGCCACCGAAGCCCTCTACTTTGGCCCCGACTACTGCGGCTTCCTCAACAAGACCGACGGGCCCCTGTGGGAGTGTGGCACTGTCGTGGACCCCATGGCCTTCGTGCACAGCTGCGTGTATGACCTGTGCAGCGTGAGGGACAACGGGACACTCCTGTGTCAGGCCATCCAGGCCTACGCCCTCGTGTGCCAATCCCTGGGCATTCCGATCGGAGACTGGCGAATCCAGACTGGGTGTGGTAAGCTGGCATCCTGTCCACATGGAAGGCCACGCCTGTGCAGGGGGGCCGGGAGAGGGTTTCAGGGCTCCTCGGAGAGCTCCCTGTTAAGACACATTGCCCGAGAGTCAGGGTGAGGTTGAAATATAGCAAATGATAAAGAACAAACTGTAAAAGCATCTTGACCTTTCTCCTCACCCAATCCTGTGGCCAGAAAACAAGAAACCACTGATGGGCATCCGTGGTCAGGAGACACGGAATGCGTGGCCGGAAGAGGGCCCTTAGCAGGGGTGGCCCGGGCAGAGTTGAGCAGGGAGGGGGCCGTTTCTGAGCTGGAGGTGGCTGTCCCCACGGCTGTTGGGGACATGTGGACACTGGCCTGGGGAATCAAGAGCAGCCTTTGGGAGAAGAATGCACCTCCCAGATGGACCCCATGGCATTTTTGTCCTTGGATGTTCCCTCTCTACTTTCAGTGCCTTCAGGTTCTGTGACTCCTGCTCTAGAGCATTTCAGCTGGTCCAAAAGGGGCAGTAGACAGGGCAGGTAGCAGACCCGGAAAGAGGCCTTGTTCTAAAATGCCGGGTGGTGAGGAAAAAAGCCCCCAAAGTGTGGGAAATCCAGCTATCCCCTTGGAATTACACTTTTGGCTTGAGCGTTTGGAACAATTTCGCTATCTTATGTTTTCCTTCTATACAACTTACATCTCTCTCACTTTTCCTAGTTATGTAAATGTTAAAAACGAGCAAACGAAAAACCAAATTCCTTCTTGGAATTTGGTTTCTTTCCTGGTCCTTGGTTTTCTCCATATGAGTAAACCGAAAATTATTATCCATGCATTTGAGAGTGCTATGGAGGTGAGATTTAAAAGTTTCTTTCAGTTCCAAGGCCAGAGGGCAATTTTTTCCCTATCTGTATAGGTTGGATTCATATAAATCAATATGTATCAGAATCAATTCTTAGAGAATTGATCAAGCTACTAAAAGACAGTATATTTAAATGTTTTTGTGTGTGTGGACTGGCCAGCCTCTATCATGCCTGGAGTATCCATATCCTGATTCAAGCTGAGATTGAATATGACTTCTCTTTGATCCTTGTGTAATCCAAGAGCATCCAATTGCCTGATTTTTTGCCTATAATGGCTATTTTTTTTCTAGTGGTACTACTATCCTACCCTCCATGTTCCTCTCCCTGTCTCTCATTTTAGTGGGATGAATTGTATTTAATTCAGAGAACTCGTCTACCAGGCTCTTGAGCCTCCACCTGCTGGGGTCAACCAGACTCAAACCAGACTCAGATGTTCTTAAAATAAGAATCGAAGCTTTCCAAGGCAAGAAGGGCCTTCAGAAGGCATCCAGTTCCAGTTCAGTCTCCTGGGGGAATAGGCACACAGGTTCTTTTCAGATAGCTCAGGTTCCTTCTTATTTTTAATATCCCAGAGAATTCATTTACACAGTCTTCTTTGGTCCCTGTTTGAAAGTTCACTTTTTCAAATTCCTCCTCTAAGAGTTAGATTTTTCATTTCTCCTGTGAGTTGGATTTATTTCCTCCTAGGAATGGGCCGTGTTCTTTAAAGTCAGACCAACTTATATGCCCATCAGTCGAAGATCTTAAACCATCTCGATGGTTGTAATTCACCCAATATCAAACCTGTATTGAATAATCAGTCGAGTCTAGTTAGGATAGGAACCTGAAGTTTTATTTCAGTCAGGATGATCCAGTGAGATCCCACTCCATCACATTGCTCCGTAGTTCTACCAAAGCAGTTGAGCTCCTTGCACACCCTCAGTCTCCCTTCCCCCAGTGAGTGGTGGCTTGGCCCTCCCTCTAGGTGCCAACTGGTCCAGAAGGAGCGTTCTTCCTCCAGGCCCCCGTGCTGGTGGATCTGGCCGGTTAGCCCCTGGGTCATTCACCTTGTCACGCTCTCTCCTCTCCCCTACGTCAGTGTCCATGGTGCAGTGCCCGAGCTTCAGCCACTACTCCGTGTGCACCAGCAGCTGCCCGGACACGTGCTCAGATCTGACGGCCTCCCACACCTGCGCCATGCCCTGCACGGAGGGCTGCGAGTGCAACGAAGGCTTTGTCCTCAGCACCAGCCAGTGCGTCCCGCTGCACAAGTGCGGCTGTGACTTCGACGGCCACTACTACACCATGGGCGAGTTCTTCTGGGCCACGGCCAACTGCACGGTGCAGTGCCTGTGTGAGGAGGGCGGTGACGTGTACTGCTTCAACAAGACGTGCCGTGGCGAGGAGGTGTGCACAGTGGAGGACGGCTACCAGGGTTGCTTCCCCAAGCGGGAGACCGTGTGCCTGCTCAGCCAGAACCAGGTGCTGCACACCTTCGACGGCGCCGCCTACCCCTTCCCCGTTGAGTTCTCCTACACGCTCCTCAAGACCTGCCCTGAGCGGCCAGAGTACTTGGAAATCGACATCAATAAGAAGAAGCCGGACGCAGGGCCTGCTTGGCTGCGGGGTCTCCGGATCCTGGTGGCCGACCAGGAGGTCAAGATAGGAGGCATCGGGGCTTCGGAGGTCAAGGTAAGACCCCTGTGGCCTTGGAGACTTTTCCGATGAGTCCCGCCAAGCGAAGGAGCCGCGCTCTTCAGGCTTGCCTGACTGCCTCTGACCGTGAGTGGATTCTAGGAAGGCAATGACTCCGAAATGGGAGCATTTTCTAACTGTCAGCACCAAATAAAAGTCCATCAGGTGGAGACCTGGAGTGAAGCTGGAATTCCTCGAATTAGAAAACTAGCTTGCCAGAGTAGCAAATACTCACAGGAGGCTTACTGTGTGCCAAGCACTATCCTAAGCAGTATCACGTTCATCCTAAGAGGTAGATAGCATCATTATTCTCATTCTACAGATGAGAAAACGGAGGCACAGAGAGGTTAAGGAACTTCCCCCGGGACACACAGCCATAAAAGTGGGATTCAAGCCCGGGTCAGCTGGCTCCAGAGTCTGTGCTCTTTACCCTGTACTACGCTGCATCTCTTACCTGTAGATTAGAATCCGTGTGGAGTAGCACAGCGGGTGCCTGCCATGGTGCCTCACGCCCTGCTGTCCTGGTCTGAAATACCCATCACTAAGCATGCAGACGCACAGATCATTAGTAAGAAGGAATCCTGGGCATCATCGAGTGCAACTCCTTGTTTTCATATGAGGCTCCCAAAGGGCTAAATGAGGGCTGTGGGCCTGACAGTTGGGAGGTGGCAGAGCGGGGTTGATGGAGGGTGAGGGAGGAGCAGATCTCCCTCCTCCCAGTGCCATGTGCATTTCATAATACCACATGACATCTAATTTAGAAAGCAAAGGTCAATGCAGTGAATAAAGCATACATCCACAAACTGAAAGGGCTGTGTTTTTATTCCCATTGACACACTGGCAGAAATTAATTTATCAAAATAGTAATAGGTAGATAGGCGGATGGACAGCTAGATAATTAGATATATACTGTGTGCTTCCAAGGGGCTGAGACACAGGAAAAGTAAAATCTGAAGGGAGAAGGAGGAGGCAGGACGTCGGGGGCAGGAGGAAGCCGCACGTCCGCGGTGACCGTTGCTCACACTTCAGTTTTGTTTGGAACTAGCTTAGGGTCTCACACACACACAAATAAACAGCAAATGTGTTGGATCAGACGAGGCTGGAAAGAAAGAAACAAAGATGCCCATGAAACAAACAGTTGATGTCTGTGTGGTTTCCGCACACTGTCAGCTTCCAACCTTACTCCGAGGGCTGGTCACGGGGCAGAGCCACGTCTTTATTCACAGCCTAGGAAATTGTGGGCACCCTGTGTGTATCTGGAACTGATGATAGCGATTTGAATTTTCAGGTGAACAGTCAGGAAGTGGAACTGCCTTTTTTCCATCCTTCGGGGAAGCTGGAAATTTATCGAAACAAAAACAGCACGACCGTCGAGTCCAAGGGTGTCGTGACCGTGCAATACTCAGACGTGGGTCTGCTGTACATCCGGCTCTCCACCGCCTACTTCAACTGCACGGGGGGCTTGTGCGGTTTCTTCAACGCGAACGCCAGCGAGGAGTTCTGTCTCCCCAATGGCAAGTGCACGGACAACCTGGCGGTGTTCCTGGAAAGCTGGACCACTTTCGAGGAGATCTGCAACGGGGAGTGTGGGGACCTGCTGAAGGCCTGCGGCAACGACTCAGAGCTGCTGAAATTTTACCGCAGCCGTTCCAGGTGCGGCATCATCAACGACCCCTCCAACAGCTCCTTCCTGGAGTGTCACGGCGTGGTCAACGTCACCGCCTACTACCGCACCTGCCTCTTCCGCCTGTGCCAGAGCGGGGGCAACGAGTCCGAGCTCTGTGACTCTGTGGCCCGGTACGCGAGCGCCTGCAAGAACGCCGGCGTGGAGGTGCAGCCCTGGAGGACCCACGACTTCTGCCGTGAGTTCGGGTGACGCCATGGGGGCGGCCGGCCGGGGCGGGGCATTGATAACTGAGACCGCGGATCTTCCTCTCTTCCTGGTGCAATCGCACTCAAGGACAATCTCATGAACCCTGTACATCTTCACTAGTCTGATGTGTCCTCTGGAAGGCTCGTCCCCCCAGACCAGACTATTGCGCATCTCTATTGTTGTTTCTAATCACACAGTCCCTCTTCGTTGTAGAACAATTAGCTACTGACCCTTGGTTCTGTCTAGCGGAGGGAGCACGTCATGTCAAAGGACCGGAAAGCTTTGTGATGGCTCAGTGGGCGCCTTCTCTCTTGGCAAGGCAGGACCCCATTCATTTCAGCACATGGTGATCAGTCAGGGTGCCTTTCCCGGAGTAGAGATTAGCCCCGCTCCCCAGGGCAAACCTGACAATGGTTCTTGAGAGAGTCCCATGGGCCTGGTTGTTCATTTTGCACCCAGAGTATCTGACCCCTCTCAGCAGTACTTATAGTAATGAGAATAATTGCTGGGAAGATGAGACATATAATCCCCTCGGTTCTGGGCGAGCCCAGGGGGAGGAGTAAATGGAAGGGTAGAAGGAGAAGTGGCTGAGGGCGGGACCCAGGCCTGGAGGCAGGACTGCCCCACCTGGACCACATCTCCCACCCCTTCCCCACCAAGAAGGTCGGCCCTCACGAAGACCAGCGCCACCACTGAGACTCCATCCTTTACATCTGCTTATGTCTCTTCCATTATATTTCTTCCTACCTAAGTTTGTTTATTTTTTTAACTTTTTATTTTGAAACAATTTTAAAGTTACAGAAGGATCACAAGAATATCTATATAGCTTTTACCCAGATGACCTGTTGTTAGCATTTTGCCCTGTTTGCTTTGTCACTCTCTCTCACTGACTCTCCGTTTGAAGGGAAGTTGCAGACATCATGCCCCTTTGCCCCTGAATACGTTAAGTGTATATTTCCTTAGAATCAAGACACTCATTCACAGCACAGTACAGTTACTGCCTTTAGGAAATTTAACACTGATGCGATAACTTAATATCCACTTCAGTTTTGCCCGTTGGCCCAGTCGTGTCCTTTATGGCTTTCCCCTACCCCTCAGTGCAGATCTAGTCGGCGACCACATGGGGCATTTAGCTGTCATGTCTCTTTGGTCTCCTTAAGTCTGGAACAATTCCTTAGCTTCTCTGTCTCTTATGATCTTGTCATTTTTAAAGATTACAGTCTCCCCCCTTTTGAAATAGAACGGCCCTCCATTTGGGTTGGATGCTTTGCCGTGGCTGGGTTCTGCTCTACATCCCACCCAGCCCCCTGCATAGGAGAGGCATGTTTTCCTCGTGGTATCTGGTCACATGTGGGGCACACTCTGTTCAGCCTCCTCTCACTGGTGATGGGCACGTTGATGCCCTGGTCAGGGGTTGTCAAATATCAGCACTCTGTGTCGCTACGTTTCTATCTTGTGACTAAGGAGCAGTCTGTGGGGAAATACTCTAAGGCCGTGCAGCGCGCTGCTTGTCATCAAAATCCCCCTCCTCGGCTGAGTGCCCGCTGAGGACTTTTGCTTGTACTGATCTTCAGCATGACGATTACATGCTGACAGTTTACAGCTCCAGCACTCTCTCCACTTGTACCCGTCAGCAGATGTCATTTTACTGTAAGCAAGAGCCCTCCTATCTCTTCTGCCTGCCTGTCCCCTATCTATCATCCATCCACCCATCCATCCATCTATTTATTTACCTCAATTATCTATCTATCTTATCCACATGGACACACAGATTCCTGTTTGTTTCAATGGTTTATGTTTCATATCACATTTGTTATTTTGGCATGAAAATTATGACAGATTTGGCCTGTGGGTGCCCCTTCCAGTTGCCTCCTACATCCTTTGGATATGCCTCTGTCGTTTTCTTACTTTCTAGATTAACGAGATGCTTCACATCACCTCTTAACCTTCCCTGCCCCAGCCTAGAATCAACCATCACTACGAGAAATCCTGATTCATTTTGGTGGGGAATGTTATTAGAAGCTATGGTCTGGGTGAGGCTTACCCATTGCTATTGGGGTACCTTGCCTCTAAGCCTTTGCAATAGTAACATCTTAGACAGAGCTAAGAATATCCCCCCCCCCCCCCCCCCCC
>NW_006776684.1:1350552-1357626 GCF_000442215.2 Lipotes vexillifer
TAGACAGAGCTAAGAATATCCCCCCCCCCCCCTCCCCGCCCCCCACACATATCGTTATTTAAAAATAATGCTCTGGTTTCTGAGCACTGGAAGTCTAAAGGAGCATATGGAATATCATCTCAGAGTTGGGCGGTTATATCCCAGGTGACCCTAACCACACTGGGGAGGGATTAGTAACAGAGGCTGTGAATCTGCAGGTGGAATTCTGGAAGCATGCTCTTTTCATAAAGTCACCTAAAGGGAGGGAGGCTCCAAGCTTCCTACTGACCACCACATCTAGTGGGACCTTAGAATGCTTTCCCAAAGCCTTCTCTTTAACCCACTTCCCACATCCTTTTTTGCCCCACCACCAGCTCATCTAAAATGATCTCTGCCCCTGCTCCCGTACTCAGCTTTCTAGTTGCAGTTCATTCGCATTACGGGATTACAGAGTCTGCCCCATACCAAATCCATTTTGTTGCCAGGCCGTGTCTGTGCCATGCTTTTAGACTATGAACTCCTACCCAGCAGGAAGTGTCTCTGGATTGTTTTTTTTGTACTGCACGAAACACAGTTTGGTGGCATGGCTCATGCGAAGTAAGTGTGGCGGGATGACAGTGATTCCCTCTTTTTCCGGGTGCGATGCCTGCTGAGAGTCGCTTCTCCCCATCCTTCATCGGGGCCTGCAGAGCTGGAGCAAACGCTCATAAGTGCCTTTTTTAGAGAGAGACTTGTGGACGGAAGCAGCCACGTGGAGCATGGCTTCCTCGGGTGGAGGGCCAGGGCTCACACTTGATTAATCAAGTCTCTGGGTACTAAGGGGTTAATCTGGTCAGGGTTTTGCAGAGTGGGGATTGGACTGAGTGTCAGCTACAAATCAGGAACACAATCTTCTTTGGCCCTGGAGAGAGGCAACCACTGCTTCTGTGTTCAGATATTTTTAACCAGCTCTCGCTGGCAGAGCCAGGCTGCCCAATTAAGTAATTTCAGAGGCATTTCAGGAGCCAGGGGAAGTTTTATTACTTCATGTCTGTATGTTCCAGACTTTCAGACACATTCAGACAACACAATAAGTCATAAAACGAGAGCCATTTAAATAAGTCATGTTATTTGCTATCACCATAAACCTGCAGTCAGTGTTATAGCATTCATAATTTAGAGACAAATGTGAAAATCGCTCTATACAGACATATTTAATCAGTGCCGAACTAGCCTACAACTAGTCAGTGGAGGTGGAGACAGTCCTTAAGCCCTGAGGGAAAAAAGATTGGCTTTCAGTCCATAGTGCAGAACTGTTGAGCTGGTACTTGTGGGCGGAACTATTATTGCCATGCAATTTCTCTACAGCGTCCCTTGTGTCCTTGGATTATAAAACCCTCTTGAGGAGTGATCGTATGCAGAAGACCTAAAGAAAGCCTTAAAGGCAAGATCTTAAACTCCCAGGAGACGGTGACGACAGTCACAGATCTTTAGAGAACACAGACCTGTGGGTAGATTTCTTCCGTATTCCTGGGTTCATCCTGGCTCATGTCAAGATTTGACACACAAAAATAATAAAGAGACATAGGAAGTTACACGGAATTCCATGGTGAGCCGCATGTGCTGTTATTTTATGTGCTGTGCTTACTGACACAGAGTCTTGATCTATCAAGGAAGGCTTCTGAGCAGAAGAGTGACTTGAAATGAAACTTGGAGGATGGGTAGGATTTGGCTTTGTGAGGGCCGTGCAGGAGGGGCAAAGGATGTGAATAAAGGAGGTGGGCAGGACCATGTGCTGAGGTCAGTGAGGAGGTGGAAGGGGTCGGAGGACACCAGGAGCAGAGAGATGAAAGACACAGGGAAGGTCCAATGTGTAGAGTAGAAACACCTCCCTGAAACCTATCTGTAATGGAGGGAAGTGTAAGAAGGGAAAGGGTGCAGTGTTTATTGAGACCCTACTGTGGGCTTGATATATTAGGTTATTAATCCTCAGAAGAGCAGTCCTAGGTAAGTACTGTCTTTATTTAATAAGAGAAGAAACTGAAGCTCAGAGATGGTACCCACAGGTCTCTACAGCCTCAGATCACTTGTTCCTTCCAGGACTCTCTTTCCGGAGTCTTTGAGTCAGGAGACTCAGAGTCGGGAGATGCAGGTTCAAATCTCTCTCCAGTACTTATCAGCTGGATTAAGTCACTGAACTTCAGTTTCCTCACTTATAAGACAGGGGTGATATGACTGTCCTTATCATCCAGATTGTTGAGAAAATTACACTAAAATGCCTAGAACAGTGCCTGGCGTGCCGCAGGTGCTCAGGACAGGCCCATCGTCCCAGAATCTTCTACTTGAAAAGCTAAGTGCACTAGAGGAGCACGTGAGCGAGGGGCTCGCTGAGCCTTGTGGATCACCCCAAATGAGGACGGCAGTGGTGCTGATCACACGGCATTTGCTGAGCTCACCGTGCTGGACAAATAAGTCACATGCAGCTTATATACCTGCACACACACACATGCATGCACACTGTGCACACAGCCATACATGCACACACATGCACACACCCATGCATACCAATGAGTGTACACAGACTCTGTCTCTGACCTCTGTCCCTTTCTCAATCCCATCTCCTCCTCGCCCACCCTCAGCTCTGGACTGCCCGGAGAACAGCCATTTCGAGGAGTGCATGATGTGTACAGAGACCTGTGAGACCCTGGCACTGGGCCCCATCTGTGTGGACAGCTGCTCCGAGGGGTGTCAGTGTGATGAGGGCTATGCCCTGCAAGGCAGCCAGTGCGTCCCCCGGAGCGAGTGTGGCTGCAACTTTGAGGGACACCAACTTGCCACCAATGAGACCTTCTGGGTGGACCTGGACTGCCAGATCTTCTGCTACTGCAATGGCACAGACAACAGCGTCCACTGTGAAAACATCCCCTGCAAGGGTGACGAGTACTGCATGGAGGAGGGCGGCCTCTACTACTGCCAGGCCCGCACCGACGCCTCCTGCATCGTCTCGGGCTACGGCCACTACCTGACCTTTGACGGCTACCCTTTTGACTTCCAGACCAGCTGCCCGCTCATCCTGTGCACCACAGGAAGCAGGCCGAGCTCAGACACGTTCCCCAAGTTCGTCGTCACAGCCAAGAACGAGGACCGGGACCCGTCGCTGGCCTTGTGGGTCAAGCAGGTGGACGTGACCGTGTTGGGCTACAGCATCGTGATTCACAGGGCCTACAAGCACACGGTGCTGGTGAGCGGTCACAGGCCAGACCCCAGGAGGGGAGCCGTGGGGATGTGAGGATAGGGGTCCCGGGTCAGCAAGTCAGGCTGCAGCTGAACCAGGCAGGTCCAGAATCCAAGGAAAAGCAGAGGATGTTAGAGCAGAGAGGGGCCCTGAGAGACTTCCCATCACTTTATCTTACAGATAAGGAAACAGGGCCCTCAGAGAGAAAAATACCCAAGTCACAGGCACCAAATTAGGAACAGAGCCAGCTCTAGGAACGGTGCCTTTCATATTGTAGCAGAGTGTGTTGGAGACGGCACAGACCTAGATGGAGTCCCAGCTTGGCTACACTGAGCGGCCTCACACAGACGTATATACGAGAATGTATATACGAGAATGTATATACGAGAATGTATATACGAATGTATACGAGAATGTGCACCTAGCATGGGCTAGGCGTCAATAAGTGGTACTGCTGTCTAATCCATCTCCTTCCCTTAGCTGAGATCAACATATTTGCCTCCTCGGGCCTCCTGCTGCCTCTTTCAGTCTCCCTTTCGCTCCCAGGGGACCTGGGAGTTCAGGAGTCTTGTCCACATCTGGAGCATCCTGGGGCTCCCCTGCAGTCTTCTTACTTTTCACTCCCTTGGCCATGAAGACAGGAGCAGGTAGGGGCTGAGGAGTTCCATGCACTCCGAGTCCAGCCTGAGGATGTCAGGCGCAGCCACAGGCCGGCCACCCCTCCCCCAAGGGCCCGCCCTGAGCAACGCTTGGGACACCAGCAAGCCACCGCTTTAGCATTTTGGAGGAGCTGACTTAGGATGTCAACCTTTTAACACCATCCTCCCAGGTCTGCGGTGTAATTTGTCTCTGAGGAGGTTCCTCTTCCTCTCGTATACATTCCCTTTCAAATTCTGAGCTGTTAAAGACTTCCTTGGGCAACTCTGCTGATTTCTTCCCTTCCTTAGAGTTTCCTTTAACCCCTTCTCTGACAAAGAGAGGTTTCTCAGCTTCTTAAGCTGCCCTCCCTTTCACGTTTACTGGAAAATGTGCCTTCTGCGCATCTAAGATGGAAGTCTCACTATGAACATTCTTCCTTTTCTTGGATGTTTTACCCAAACTGCCATTGTTACCCTCTGTGTTCCACCTAACAGTTGGTTCCTCTATCATTTATGGCAGTAATCATACTGTATTTTTCCATGATGTTCACGTCCAGCTCACTCAGTATTCATAGTGGACTCCTTGAGGGCAGGAACCACACATAATCCATCTTTATGTTAAATGAATATACTGTGTGCTATGACACTCAAAGCGTTTGTCAAATGAACGAAGGAGATGGCGTAATAAGCCCTTTCTTCCAAGGTTCCTACGACTTTTATTTTGCTGCTGGTCACTTCTTCAGCAATTTGAGAGATGAAATTGCCACCTGGACAAGTTAGGTATGTATCAGATGCCTTGCTTTTAGCCACAAGAGGTCTCCAACAGATGTCCGGATAGTCAAGGTCGCTCTTTACAATACCTTCCCTCTCTTCCAGTTTCGTCAGTTGTGTTAAAACAAACACATCAATCATTTTGTCCATGTGGCTGCATCATATTTGTCCTTTTCTCCTTTGCTCCTCCTCTGACATATTTCTACCCTTAGATTTATAATTTTGGGTATCGTTCCTTATCTCTGTGGCATTCAACACTTTTCCACCTTTCTACCTTTCAGGTTTTCGTCTTCTTCTAAAATATAATCTGTTAACAGGCCCTGTCCCATCCAGTGTACTCTGAAAGCATATTTTCTGCCTTGTGTTACACGCTGTCAAGGTTCAGGTATATAGACATCCGAGGCTACCCATGTGTTCTGACCCAGTTATTTTCACATATAGACACTGGATCTTCATGAACGCTTGTTCTTTTTCCTGCTCTCCCTTCTCTCCTCCCCAGTGGCTGATTCTCCTCTCTCACCAGGTGTTTCCCTCCCTTGGGGTCAGCTCACCTTCCAGGCACGTGTCTCATGAGATGCACTCATGCCTAAAGTCAGGAGCCATGAGAACTACACAGCTGGTTTCTTCCTCCCACAAAGAAATGCGGAGGGAAGGGTATATTAGTTCTTAGGGCTGCCGTCACAAAGCATCACACGCTAGGTGGCCTGAAACAGCAGAAACCTATTCTGTTACAGTTCTGGAGGCCAGGAGTCCTAAACCAAGGTGTCCTCAGGGCCATGCTCCCCCCGAGGTCCTAGGGAAGCCTCTGTTCCAGGCTTTCCTCCAGCTTCTGGTGGTTGTAGGTGACCCTTGGCTTGTGGCAGCATAACTCCAGTCTCTGCCTCCGTATTTTCATGGCCTTCTTCCCTCTGTGCCAAATCTCTCTCTCCTTTTAAGGACACTAGTCATTGGATTGAGGGCCCACCCTTTCCCCGCATGATCTCATCTTAATGATTACATCTGCAAAGACCCTGTTTCCAAATAAGGTCACGTTCACAGGTCCTGGGGGTTAAGACTTCAGTATACCTTTTGGGGGGACACGATTCAGTCTACAACAGGGAGTAATTAGAGAGTAATGGGCATGAAGGAGGGATTGATTAAAGGGGTGGGGGGACCCTTTCCAGGGCTCTTCTTTCTAAGTCACCAGATATCCAAAATGCCCAAGCTGGGAATAGAGTGTACAGCTTTCAAATCTCTGGCAGAAAGACCAAGTTCAGGATGCTTGAAGGTTCTTTTCTTCTGGGGCCTAGGGGATAGATTTAGCATTTACTTTGAATTATTAATATGCATTACAGGATCTGCTTGTTCAATGATTTGCGTTTGTTTTTCCCATGATGTTATTAGTAGTCACCATCTCTCCCTGAGAGAAGAATAACGGCCGTCATAATGACAGCGTGCAGTGAAGCGCCAGGCAAAACACAGCACAGAGCCCGGGTCACTGCTCGCGCTTACAAAAACGGAGGTGACATGGAAGTGACTCCTTGGGACACCGGGTTCCTCTGTGATTCTGACCTTTCTCTGCATTAAGCAGTACTGAGGATGTGGGGAAACCCACCAAGCCGAGGGAAATTAGAAATAAATATGCTATGTGTATACCAGCCAGGGAGTGGGGGTGAGCGACAGAGGTGAGCCACTCCCGGGCACCGCAGAGCCCACGCCTCAGCCGTCCACAGCCCGAGCTCCACAGAGACGGCCTCTCTCCTCCATCTCCCTCAGGCTTCTGCACAGCCGGGTCCTGCATGGTTCAGGCCAAGGGGAAGGCTCTCAGGACCTTCCAGAGCTGGTGTTTTTATCACTGATTGCCCACCCCGTGGCCATGAGAGAAGAGGGGAGCTTTGAGCATCACTCTGGCTCAGTTGCATCTGATGGGCTTGCATTGACAGGCTGTTCTGCGCCAAGCCCTTCGGGTAGAAACGTGAGTCAGACACGGCTTCTGTCCTAAGGGAACTCAGGGTCTAGTGGGAGAGACAGACGTGTTTGCGGGGAACGTCAGCGTGATGTGGAGTCCCAGAAAAGTGTGACGTGCAGTGGGGAAGGGGGGTGTGTCATGAGAGAGCAGGTTGCCTGAGCCGCCTGGGGGGATGGAGGGAAGGCTTTCTGCAAGAGATGATCCAGACCTGAGCCCTGAAGGCATCCGTTGGCCAGGCCGTGAAAGAGGCAAAGGGCCTCCTAGGACAAGGAAACGTCAGTGGAGATCCAGGGCGGGGGTGTGAAGGGGACCTCAGAACAGCTGAAGAACAGCTGTAGCAGCAATCAAGGCCAGTTGTTTAAAGGAAAGCTCGCTACTGAAAAGCGAATATGTGGCCTTATTTTCAATACTTCAGTATTAGAAACACATTTCCCCCACTCATCCCCATGCCCTGCTCTCTTCCTCCTCTGCGCCGGCCTCTTCCATCCACCCTTATCCACCCCTCCCTTCCTCTGCCTCCCTCT
>NW_006776684.1:1358084-1404892 GCF_000442215.2 Lipotes vexillifer
TCACAGGGACAGACAGGGCAGTGATGTAGGGGTGGAGGTCGCGTTCCTGGGGCCTGAGAGACAGGGAGAACCCGGGCAGGCCTGTCTGCGTCGAGGCCTTCCTTTCCCAGGTGCTCCTGGGCAGTGACAGGACTCGAAGGCCTTGAGCTGTAATCCAGGCACATGGCCTCACCAAGGTATCGCCCCCTCCTTGACACCCAGTAGCCAGGAATAGAGAATGCGGAGAAACTCAGGAGGAAAAGCCAGCCAGCACGCGTGAGCCCTTGGGTGCTCAGCCTTCAGTTTATTCGTGCGAGTCGTCAAGGCTCGTGGGAGTCCCCACGGCCTCTGCTTCCCTCGGTGACTTTGCACACCTGTGCTCTCTGTCTCTGGGCCTCCCGGGTGAGAAAGGCACGCTCACCGGGCCCCATCTCCCTCTTCCGCGCCCTCCATTGCTGTCTCTGAAATGACCCGTCACCACGCCCTCTTCACCTCCTGTCCTCGTTCCAGAGAACGAATTATCTCTTCCCCGCTCCACGGCCACTCTCCACCTGCACCAGCCCTTTTTTGCGCTCTCAGGCTCTTGCCTGTCTCTCATCTCCGACCCCTCCTGTGTCTTGGGCCTTTCTCTTCAACCCATAAACATATTCATTCTAACATAAACCTTGACCCCGATTCAATCCAGTCCCTCTTCTAACCAATCCCTCTCTTCCCCTTTCCTACCAAACTCCCGGAGAGAGACATCTCTGCTTCCATATCCCCTGTTTGCTACCTCTGCAACCTAGCCTCTGGTATCATCACGTTACTGAAGTTCTCTTACTTAGATCACTGGCCACTTCTCCTTTGAAAAATGAATGAGTCTTTTTCAGGCTTGATTTCATGGGACGTTACAGACGAGGCCCTCCGTGGTCCAGGCCCTCCCCGCCTCTCCATCTTCATCTCCCATCATCCCCGAGGTCACATTTTATGCTCCAGCATCATTCAATTGCTGTAATTCCTCGTATTTATGAGGCATTTCCCCTCCTCTTGGCCTCAGCTCAGGCTACACCCTTTTCTTGGGATTCCGTTTTCTTCACTCTCATTCCTTCATTTTTTGTTGTTGTTTTGTTTTGTTTTTAATTTTTATTGAAATATAGTTGATTTACAATGTTGTGTTAGTTTCAGGGGTACAGTAAAGTGATTCAGTTATACATACATACGTGTGTGTGTGTGTGTGTGTGTGTGTGTACATATACATACACATATATATATAGTCTTTTTTTACATTTTCCTTCCATTATAGGTTATTACAAGATATTGAGTAGAGTTCCCTGTGCTATACAGTAGGTTCTTGTTGGTTATCTATTTTATATATAGTAGTGTGTATATTTTTTAAAATTTTTATTGGGGTATAGTTGATTTACAATGTTGTGTTAGTTTCTGCTGTACAGCAAAGTGGATCTGTTACACATATACATATATCCACTCTTGTTTAGATTCTTTTGCCATATAGGCCATTACAGAATATTGAGTAGAGTTCCCTGTGCTAGACAGTAGGTCCTTATTAGTTATCTAGTAGTGTGTATATTTTATTCCCAAACCCCAAATTTATCTTGACTGGCCAACATCACTCAGGCTTCCGGACCGGGTGTGGACACCATCCTCTGCCGAGTCTGGTGCCTGTGCATCTGTTTATCTCTATCGTTGCTTTTATCAGTTGATGTTATTATTACCTGTTTATGTACTTTGCCACATGCCTGTGAGCTCCTAGGGAAAGAGCCCTATGCTTTATTCCAGCGTTTAGCATGGTGCTTGGTGCACAGTAGTGCCAAACTGATGGCTCCCGGATGAATGAGTGAATTCTGCCTGGACCAATATTCATAGACAAGGAGATCGCTGAGTTGAAATCTGAAGGGTGAAAATTGCCCCAGAGAAAGAGAGGATGGGGGAAGGCCACCATTACTGTCTTAGGTTGGTTCCCTAGAGGCAGAGTCTGAGGTGGGGATTCCTGAAAGTGAGGGAAGAACCAGGGGCAGAGAGCTCAGCAAGGATGTGGTCTAAGTTAGACATCAGCCTGGGCCACCGGGAGCTCTGGTGCATGACCTGCGCACAGAGTTGGTCCCCCGTGTTGGTCAGTCATTGGCCGAGGGCTGCCCTTAGGGTGGGGGTGGGGCTGGATGGGGGCGTCATAACCTCCTGGGCCAAGGGCCCCCCGTTTGGCCAAGGCCAGCTGCAAGTTATCGTTAACTCACAATCACAACTGCTAAGGATGGACACAGAAAGCACCACCACACTCGCAGCAAAGGAAACGGCACGTGGAACGGGGCAGCTTGGTCCATCTGGGGAGCAGCAAAGCGCTGGGTATGGCTGGGGTGGAGGAAGTGAGTGGGTTGGGCCCGAGAGGGAGGGGCCAGCTCCTGGAGAGCCCTGTACCATGTGCTAAGCGTACCCCACATTTTATTCAAGCTATGCAGGGGGTTTTACGTATTAATTAATTGCTTTCAATTGCATTAAAAAATATTGGAGCGGCAGTGGTGAGTGGCTGAGGAGAGGGGCAGTACCGGGGTAGGGAGACCAGTCGGGGGCATATTCAAGAGTCAAGGTGGAGGGTGATGAGAGTCTGAACTAAGGTGGTAGCAGTGGGGCTGGGGGTGGGGGTGTCAGATGGGAGAGAGATTAAGGAGGTCAGGAGGGGGGTTATTTCCTGGCAGGGAGCAATCTACGACCACCCTGTGGGCAGCCACCTTCTGCTTTCAGGAGGAAGACCAGCTCTCCTCTTAGCCCTCACAACAGTCTGTTTTCCATGAAGCACTCACCCAGCCAGGGGCTGCAGGATTTGGCTCATCTGCATCAAAATGGTGCAAGGGCCGTGCAGTTCTGGAGTTTGACATTAAGGGATTTCCTTGTTTTCTGAATTGAAAATCTATGGGAGGAAACATGCATCAAGTGCCCTCTCCATTGTGCTGGGCGCCAGCACAATCAAGTCATTCCTCAGGAAAAAGAAGATCCTAGAGGAATTAATAAATTGGGGCTTGTC
Source organism: Lipotes vexillifer (assembly GCF_000442215.2). Classification (NCBI taxonomy): domain Eukaryota; kingdom Metazoa; phylum Chordata; class Mammalia; order Artiodactyla; family Lipotidae; genus Lipotes; species Lipotes vexillifer. The sequence goes on from NW_006776684.1 coordinate 1,361,080, forward strand.
TAAGATAAATCCACAGTAAAGCTGGAAATAGAAACACAAGAGTTTTAGGTTTGGGTATTTTAGTCTAAACTTTAATTGAATTCTTATTACCCTCTCATTACCTTGGAGAAAACAATTTGAACTCCTGGAGGGAATAATGCTATAAACAAAAGGCACTGAAATAAATAGGTGTGTTAGTGTACAAAGGATAGTCACTTAAGTCTGTTCAAATCCTAATAATAATAGTTGAGGGACAGAAACAACACTAAATGCAAAGATTTCATCCAAGCTGCTCCAGCGCCCCGTGGGGCCGCCTCTCAGAGGCTAATCATTAGAAGAGCGGGGCGGGGCTGCCTGGGCACGTGCATTGTCTGTGCGACCCTCTTGCTCTTGCAGGTCAACAATGAACGGCTCTATCTGCCCCTGAAGCTGGGACAAGGGAAGATAAACATCTTTTCCTTTGGCTTCCATGTGGTGGTGGAAACTGACTTTGGCCTGAAGGTTGTGTATGATTGGAAGACCTTCCTGTCCGTCACGGTCCCTCGGGGCATGCAGAACATCACCTACGGCCTGTGTGGCCGCTATAACGGCAACCCCGAAGACGACCTGGAGATGCCCATGGGTCTGCTGGCCTCCAGCGTCAATGAGTTTGGACAGAGCTGGGTGAACAGGGACACCTTCTGCCAGGTTGGCTGTGGCGACCGCTGCCCTTCCTGTGCCAAAGTGGAAGGTTTCTCCAAAGTGCAGCAGCTCTGCAGCCTGATCCCCAACCAGAACGCGGGCTTCACCAAGTGTCACAGCAAGGTCAACCCCGCTTTCTTCTACAAAAACTGCCTGTTTGACTCTTGCATCGATGGCGGCGCCGTGCAGACCGCCTGCAGCTGGCTGCAGAACTACGCCAGCACCTGCCAGACGCAGGGGATCGCAGTGACCGGCTGGAGGAACTACACGTCCTGCTGTGAGTCCTTCCCGTTGTCTCTCCTTCCATCTTGATTGGTGTGGGCAGGCCGGTCATCCAGTACAGTCAGAGCAAACTGAGTGGGGCAATTTCAGGAAATGCACCTTGGAATTGAGTTTGTTACCTGAAACAAGAGATTGAACCGCCCGGAGCCTCCGTTTTCTTATCTATAAAGTGGGGTTAATACCGCTTATTTCCTGTATTCCTCTGAGGGCAAAATAAGATCACATACATAAAGCACAGAGCAGCACACATGGCATTTGGGCTCAGCAAGGGCACAATAAGATTCTAACAAAGGACGAATCGAGGGAAGAGTGAGTTAGCAGATTGCTTAGTTTGTTCTAGAACCCCATGGACCCATCATCAAGTGTACTGATAATTTATACACTTTCTCTTAGTGTGCTTTTCTATTTGGTTCATATATGTCATGTATCCGTGTCTGCGTTGATGAAATATAAGAGAATGTTAAAAGCATGGGAGGAAGAATTAGATACACCTAAAATTAACATTAATATTTGCACATCAACTACATCTCAGTGATAAACAAGAGAAAGAACTAGAGCTCCTGGATTCTAGCCTTGCTCTGTCCTTAAGGATCGGTGTGACTTTGAAGCATTTCACTTTTCCTCCCTGGTCCTTAGTTTCCCCCTGATAATGCTCTGCCTACACTCTTTATGCTACAGAAATGTCAGGAGGATCAAATTGGGTAACTGAAAGCCTAGCACACTCCATGCATGTTAAGTGGTATCGTTAACATTCGTGGCTCGCTTTGAGCCAAGCCCAGTGCTACACACTTTATCAACATTTGTTCCTCCATAACCCAATTAGTCAGGGAGAAGCTGAGACTCAGAGGAGTTAAGTAATTTGCCTAAGGTCCTACTGTCTCAGTGGCAAAGTCAGGGTTTGACCTTCCAGCCCCAAAGCTCCTGCCCTCAACTCATACACTTCACAGTGGAATAATTTGTCTGCATTTAGCACATCACAATAGGAAAAGACGGGGAAGAGAAACCAGTATTGGTCTTTGGCCAATCTGCCTTGGTCTGTTTTCCCATCTCAATCTCATTAGCTGTAACAAATTTCTTTTAGGCCTAACTGTATGAAAAATGCTACACGTGCATGCTGAATGCAAAGAGCTCTAAATAAGTGATCCAGCAGGCGTCCCGGAGAGTAAACTCCCTTTTCATCCTGGGAAAGGGAGATTTGGATAAAAAACCAGAAACAGTGTTGTCGTTTAATGCTCACACAGTTCATTTACATCCCACATAACCGGATTCATGTAGACTGGGAGGACAGGGTGGGAGGAAGTGGGGAACGGGAGGGAAAAGATGCCATTTCAGCCATGCTCAGTCCCTGAGTGAGGGGCTGGGGGGAGCGATGCCAGTAGGAGTGACTGTCCAGACTAACTGGCCTCTGGTGACTTTAGTAAAATAAACATGCCTATAAAAACGTCAGGGTCTGGATAAATCTCTAGAGCTACTCTGGACTCACTGGGGTGAGCTCAGTGGGGCGAGAGAGCTTGCCTTCCTCTAAATCAGCAGGCCAGGCTGTAGACACAGGGGCCTAAAGATGGTGCAGGACTGGGAGACAGTTTTAGGAAGGAGACACTGCCTGCTGCCTCTTGAGACCTGCTACAGGGCGTTCCCTCTTTTCCTGTGGCCATGCCATGGCGACTGCACTGCTGTCTGGCGCGGCTGGGATGGGGAGCGAGGGGTAGAGTATGCCCACATCCATTGCCTCCAGCTGCAGTGGGCAGGGAGACCGTAGGGAAGAACTGTGTTTAGAGGAGGCTAATTCCAGGAAGTTTCACCTTAATTTATGGATACCAATTCATAGGAAAGAAAAGGAATCAAGTTCGTAAGCCCTTATGACCTTACCTTTGAGGAGGAAGGTCCCCTACTTCTATGCAGCTTGGACCCATGGGGCTGAAACTGGTGCAGGATGGGGAAACCGTTTGGGAAAGGGATACCCTTCATAATGCATATGAAAACTGTTTTTCTTGTCCGTCTGTCCCCTCCACCAGCGACTTTTCCTCTCCCCTCCTCAAAGTTCTGTCCAGACGTCGGTTGCCTACTCTATACACCGTCACAGGGAGTTCCATCCAAGGCACTCAGAGCAGAGTCTGTCCTGCCTCACCCTTGGCCACGGGCCCCATCCGGGCCTAGATAGCTGCCTGCCAGCAAGGCCCAGGCCAAGCGTCCTTACCACGAGAGGGATAGACCTTCCCCCACCTTGGCATTTCAGGACAGGGGCCAAGATCCAAAAGAGAGCTCCTAAAGAGGTGGTGGTGGTGGTGACTGGCAAAAAGAAAAGCTAAAATAAGAGAAAGAAATTGTACTTTAAAGACGGCGTGTGGGTGGAGATTGGGGGGGCGGACACAGTTGGAGACAGCTTAGTTTTCCATTTTGAATTTCAGAACAGAGAAAAGCCGTGGGAGATGGAGTCCTAACTCAGCCAATTCAATCTGAGAGATCAGTGAACACAGGCTGCTTTGAATACAGTTGTTTGTAACCATATCTGACATGACGTTAATCTCTGAGAAGCAAGGGCAGAACAGCATCCCTCTGCCCACCCCCCCTTCTACTAAGAATTAATCCATTTCAACACTCACATGTTGAGATATGAGAATGGTGTTTTCAGGAGAAAAAGGATTAAACCAGAACTGCCCGTTAAATGTACGCTTTATTGGTAACAAGGTAGAATGCTGTTGTTTTTCAATGATATTGGCTGTTCCTATCAATGGGATAATTTATTACTCAATTACCTTCTTTGCAAATGCATTGGAAAACTCCTTCACCCAAGTTGAACAAACAGACTTGGGGCGGGGGTGGGGGTGGGGGTGGGAAAGGGAGGCCGATTGTCTTAATTACTAACCCATCCTTAAAATTCTTTCAGCTGAATTTGTCATTCTTTCAGTCCCTTAATGGGGGACTTAAAGTAGAGCGCTGGATGGTGAGGGTACGGTAAGAGAAGCAAATAACAAATGCATAGCAGGTATTTAGCTCTGCCCGCGTGCCAGGCACTATTCTAAGTGCGATATGAGCCCTCACTCATCGACTCCTGTAACTTTCCAGCAACCCTGTAAAGTAGGCACCATTAATAGTCCTGTTTTCTAGAGGAAGAAACTGAAGGTCAGAGTGATTCTATGACTTTCCCAAGGCAAGTGGCTCGGGTAAGTTGCAAAGTGCCTCCAGAGACAGTGCTCTCCCCCTGTGCAGTACTGCTTTTCTTACCCTGGTCAGGCCAGGAGGCCCTGAGGAGCTGGGGAGCCCGCAGGTACTGCAGAGGGTGTACAGCTGTGTAGGATCAGGTCTGTGAAGGCATCTACCAACCTCAGTGGGCCATCGTGAGAATTATCTGTGATGATGTCTCATAAACCAGGCCACCTGGTGCCTGACGTCTGGTACACGGTCAGCCAAGTTTGAGTATCATTATCATTTTCTCTTTTATCAGAGGCAGCTTTTGCTACTTTAGAGTCCTGGGTCCAAAGTCTGGTAATTAGGGGGTTTCTTATATATTTCTCTGCAAACTCAATAAATTCTAGTGGAACAACTTTTAAAAATTCCTATTACTATTACTACAACTGCTCCTACTATTAATAACAAGCTTTCATTGAAGTACCAGGCACTGTACCGGAAGCTTTGCAAAATTGCACTTCATTTTATCTTTACTACTTATTATCCCCATTTTACAGATGAGGAAGCAGAGGTTTAGTGAGAGTAAGTAACCTGCCCAAGGTGACACTGCTAGTTAGTTGCAAAGCTGGGGCTCCGACAAGGTCAATTCTATTGCATTGCTGCATTGCTCCTCAGAGGGACCCACACATCCTACCCACCTTGGGCACAAAGGCTACATCAGTCCACTGGCCACAGCAAGAGACACATTCGTGACCGTGATAGAAATCCAGGTGTAGAGGCATCATCACTCTCAGCTCTTAGCACTTCATTTGGGTGGAGAAAATCAGAATTAGGAATTTGGAAGTTTGTTTTCAAGAATCAAATATTTATTAACCACCTGTCATGTTCTCAGCACTATTTTGAGGGCCATGGAAGAATCAGAAGTGTAAAATAATGAGTTTATTGTCTAGTTGGGGAAATAGGACCAGCATACTTGACACAACAGTGGACATCTCTAAATCGGTAGTATATCTTCCCAGATATTAAAATGTATTGTAGAGTTTCAGTAATTAAATCAAGTCAATACTGGCACATTCCCAGAAAGACCAACCAGTGGAGTGATGAGAAAGTCCAGAAACAGGCTCAAACACTAAAGAGAAATTAGTATATAGTAAAGCTGGCATTTCAGATCACTGGGGGAAAATGTACTATTCAATAAGGGACAAACTAGCAGGCAGAAAACTATTTAAACACTTCCTTCATTTCCTCAATCAAAAATAAAGTCTGGGGTGGTGGTGGTGGGATGAATTGGGAGATTGGGATTGACATATATACACTAATATGTATAAAATAGATAACTGCTAAGAACCTGCTGTATAAAAAATTAATTAATTTAATTAAATTAAAAAGAAAAGGGAATGAAAAAAAAAAGTCCAGACAGAACCAAGATTAAACATAAAAATTTAAGTTATAAAACTACTAGAAGAAAAACAAAGGAGTCTTTTTGGTAATCTTGCAGTAGAGAGGGACTTTCTAAGCAAAATGACCAAAGCCATAAGGGAAAACCTGATAAATTTGATTACTTTAAATTTTTAAGTTTCTACATGGCAAAAACATAATCAAAGCCACAAACATACCAAAAAAAAAAAAAAAAAAAAGGAAAGAAGAAGAAGCAAAGTCAAATGATAAATATTTTTAACACATGACAGACAAAAGTCTATTTTTAATTTATAATTAAATTCAATAAGAAAAAAATTTTTACAATTCAATAAGAAAAAAATTCAACCAACACAAAATGTGCAAAGGATGTGAAAAGGCAGTTCACAGGAAAGACATACAAATGGATTACAAACAAATGAAAAGACAAGTCAACCTCACAAAGAATGCAGATGAAATAAGGACATAGCAGATATGACATTAAAATTGTTTTATTGTGGTAAAATAGACATAAAATTTACTATCTTAACCATTTTTAAGTGTACAGTTCAGTGGCATTAAATACATTCATATTGCTGTGCAACCATCACCACCATCCATCTCCAGAACTCTTTTCATCTTGTAAAACTGAAACTCTGTACCCACTAAATAATAACTCTCCATTCCATAATATTCCAATAATTCTCCCCACCCCACACCACCCCAGCCCCTGGCAACCAATGTTCTACTTTCTGTCTTTGTGAACTTAACTACTTTAGATACCTTGGAGAAGTGGAAGCATACAGTATTTGTCTTTTTATTTTTTAAATTTATTTTTGGCTGCATTGCGTCTCCATTGCTGTGCGCGGGCTTTCTCTAGTTGTGGCGAGCGGGGGCTAGCCTTTGTTGCCATGCGTGGGCTTCCCGTTGCGGTGGCTTCTCTTTGTTGCGGAGCACAGGCTCTAGGCCCGCGGGCTCAGTAGTTGCGGTGCATGGGCTTAGTTGCTCCGCGGCATGTAGGATCTTCCCGGACCAGGGCTCGAACGCATGTCCCCTGCACTGGCAGGCGGATTCTTAACCACTGAGACACCAGGGAAGTCCCCCAGTATTTGTCTTTCTGTGGGTGCTTTATTTCACTTAGCATAATGTCCTCAAGGTTCATCCTTGTAGTATACTGCAGAATTTCCTTCCTTTTTAAGGCTGAATAATTCCATTGTATATAGATATTTTGCTCATCCATTCATCCACTGATGGACACTTGGATTGCTTCCATGGTTTAGCTGTTGTGAATAATGCTGCTATGACAACGTGTATAAATATCTCTTTGAGATAGTTCTCTCAAATCTTTTGAGTATATACCCAGGAGTGGAATTGACAATAAGTTCATTTGTACCATTTTTTTAGATTCCACATATAAGTGATAACATATGATTTGTCTTTCTCTGTCTGACTTACTTCACTCAGTATGACAATCTCTAGGTCCATCCATGTCACTGCAAATGGCATTATTAGTTTCTGTGAAACTCTTAAGCAAACCTGTCTTTAATGATTGGCTAACACTTACTGAACACTTAGTTGCTTGGCACTGTTGTAAGTACACAGACTCACTCATTCCCTCCCAATGAGCCATGAAGTGGTGCCGTGGGTATCTGTGTTGTACAGATAAGGAACTGAGGCCCAGAGAGATTAAGTAATGGCTCCAGTCTCTTACAGCTTTTGGCTCCAGAGCCCACGCTCTTCACCAGCACCCCAAGTGCCTTCCAGAAAAGCATCTACATGCATTTGAAAACCACAGAACATAGCTGACATGGGTCGGTCTGTATACACAGGCACACACACAGTGCACGTTTGCCTTCTCAGAAATCAAGAGGCTCAGGGGCCTACCGTTTATAAACTACTGTCTTAGAAAAAGGTCCTGGAAGTTCTGAGTTGGTATTGGTATAAGAGTAGGGAGTTTTGCAGATAAGTTGGGACTCCACCTGGGGCTTGAAGGATGCAGGATTCAGATAGGCTGGGAGGATGAAGAAGGGGATGGGGAAGGGAGATCAACACACCTGGGGACCTAAAGGCAGGAGTGAATATGGGGCGCCCCCGGGGGGCCATCCAGTGACTCACTGGCATCAAGATGCATGTTGGGAGATGGGTTTAAGGCAACAGGTTCTAGAGGACCTCAGGAAACAAGGCCGAGGACAGGACAAAGATGGTGTGAGGAACCTCGTCACCTCCATCTACTCTTTGGTCCATTACTTCTGCAGGGATAAGTCAGATAGAGGCTTTCCATAAGCAGAGAGAGTAGGAAAGAGGGAAGGTGGCAAAGCTTCCTCCCTGCCGGGCCTCCGTCTCTGCAAGTGGGTGAGCGATGGGCCAGAGGAAAGCGTTGACCGTCCTGGTGACTGTCGATCTTGACTCTCGTCTCCCGTTCCAGCCGTCACCTGCCCTCCCAACAGCCACTACGAGAGCTGCGTGAGCGTGTGCCAGCCCCGCTGCGCCGCGATCCGCCTGAAGAGCGACTGCAACCACTACTGCGTGGAGGGCTGCCAGTGCGACGCCGGCTACGTCCTCAACGGCAAGAGCTGCATCCTGCCCCACAGCTGCGGCTGCTACTCTGACGGCAAGTACTACGAGGTAGGGGCGCCCCGCCCGCCGGGTCCTCCTTGCTGGGCAGCAGATTGCTCTCCCGCTCCAAGAGGCGGGCCACGGTGGACCCATCTTCCCACTTGATTACGAAGATTGTGGTGTGGATTCGCAGGGAGGCAGAGCGGGGGGCCGAGAGGTCAAGGACAGGTCTGGTGAGGTTCTTGCGCACGGAGTACCGGATTGGGAAACGTGTTTGGGTCTCACTCTCCCACCCCTCCTCGCTAGCATTTGTGTTTCTCTCTCCTCCACGCCTTTCTCTAGGCCCTTCTGATTTCTTCTCCTGTAAATCTTAGTTAGAAAGCTTCTGATGTGGCTACTGTTTGGAAATAGGACGGTGGTGAATCTGACATTTGTAGCTGTCTCAGCTAAGGACACTTTTAACTGCAAAAGATAGAGCTGGAGGCTGGCAGATGGGGCTTTCCCTCTTCTGCTTATCACAGCTCCATTAGAGGGAGTGAGGGCTGCCATCTCTGCATGTGTCATCTGTCACTCTAGTACCATCCCCCAAGACTTGTGTCCTACCCTCTGCTTCTCTCTCTTTGGGGGCTTCACGTAAAGCTGATGAAGATGCCCTTCATTTACTTTTCTACCCTGTAATCTTTCTTTATGTGCTGTAATGCTAAGCTAGAAGAGATCTTTCCTGGAGAGGGTATTTAGCCCTTGGTTCTGCCTCCAGGCCATTCTCTGTTTAAAGGATATCAACACCGTACACTGGCGAGTAGACAGTTAACAATAGCATCGATGGAATAGCTGCTATTTGCAGATCGCTGTGCTAGTGGTATCGTTGGGGATGATAAATCATGTTCCCTGCCTTAAGGAACTTGAAAATCTATTCAGGAGAAGGGGAAAAAATGCACTTTAGGGCCTCCCTGGTGGCGCAGTGGTTGAGAGTCCGCCTGCCGATGCAGGGGACGCGGGTTCGTGCCCCGGTTCGGGAAGATCCCACGTGCCGCGGAGTGGCTGGGCCCGTGGGCCATGGCCACTGAGCCTGCGCGTCCGGAGCCTGTGCTCCGCAGCGGGAGAGGCCACAACAGGGAGGCCCGCGTACCGCAAACAAAAAAAAAGCACTTTAAAGAACAAGAGGACAATTACAAAATAACATATCAACAAGTGAAATATAATACCCTAGAGAACTAATCAATTTTAAGATGAAAAAGAGCCACAGCATTAAAAAAAATCTAATTGAAATGTCTGAACTGGAAATAAACTAGGCAAAAAATAAATAATGCCTCCTTTCTGTAAAGATGCATTGTTCTTGTTCAAGAACAACTAAGTTGGCTTTACTTTGAGAGGAGATAAAAGAAAATCAATATGGACGTTACCTTCGGTCTCATTTTCGGTGGGAAGTTTGTTTAAATGTTGTATTAGAAAGATGGGAAAAAGTAGAGTAAAATAGTAAAATTGATCAAAGAAGGCTTCTTGGTAGAGGTGAGTTTTGAAGTTAAGCTCTTAGAAATATTGATTATTTGAAAGGAAGAGGCAGACCATGTGGGAGAAAATAATAATAGATTCCGTTTTCCCACAATCTGGGAGAAGAGATAACCAGGCTCAAAACTGAAAAACACTATTACAATCTCTGCTCCCCTGTCCAGAGATTTACTGAAATGTATCCATCTAGCAAGTGTGTCATGCACCCCTCCTCAGAGATCCTGAGTGTCTGTGACATAATGGAATGAGATTTGGGTTTGATCCTAGCTGAACCAATGCTGTTGATGTGACATTGAGCAAACTGTGTCATTTCTCTGAGCTTCTGTTGCCTTATCTACAAAACATTACTAATAATACCAACTCAATATGGTCGTTGTATAAATAATCTATGCCAGGTGCCTTAGTACCTGGCACCTAGTAGTTCAATAATTGGTAACTGCTATTGTTTTTGTTAATTCTCTTAAGAAGCATTTTATAAATGAAAAATCCAGGTGTGTTAATGAAATGATGCGTGTAAAAGCCCTTGGAGCTCTCAGGAAGGCACAATACAGCTCTCGGCAGCTATTAGCACTATCAACATTATTATCCGCTTTTCATCAGAAAGTCAGTGGGTTTTGACAACAACATATATCTTGGAAGTAGCAAACTCACAAAACAGATAATCCACATCTACTTGCCACAATTCAAACAAGCTTGGAGGCTTGTTTATTCAACAGATTTCTTTGGAAATAAAAAGAGAACACATCTAGCCATTAGCATGTAGGGTAATCACCCAGCTGACGTTGTCAGGTCTAATTAAGGTGGAGAAAGCAGCACTGGGCCTGTCTCTTTACTGTGATGCTAGTTTCATGATCAAGTTCTCCTGCGGGATGAGTTATTTACCCTTGATCATATCCACATACTTCAGGTTATTTTTCTCTTTCCACCCATGTAATGTCTGACTTCTTATCAGAGAGAGGCCAGACCATCCGCTCAATTTTTCTGCAAATCTGATAAGAGAAAGAAAGTCAATATTTTACAGGTCTGGAAGGAGGGAAGACTTGGCTCCAGGAACTACTCTTCCTTTTGAGGATGAAAGAATCAGCAGTGCACTGGAATCTTGAAGTGCACCAGATTGAGAAAACTTTTCCTGGAAGACCTCACCCTCTATCTACTTACCCTTGGATCTGAGTCAGATCTGTATTTGATATCCAGGGTTCTGATAAGTCTATAGTTAAAACGGAAAATGGTGACCAGACAGTAGCACAGGCCCATCTTGTGCCATCTCAACACCTCTGGGGCTTCCCTGGTGGCGCAGTGGTTGACAGTCCGCCTGCCGATGCAGGGGACACGGGTTCGTGCCCCGGTCCGGGAAGATCCCACATGCCGCGGAGCGGCTGGGCCCGTGAGCCGTGGCCGCTGAGCCTGCGTGTCCGGAGCCTGTGCTCCACAACGGGAGAGGCCGCGGCAGTGAGAGGCCCGCGTACCGCAAAAACAATAAATAAATAAACCACCTCTGGATAGCACTGTTTTAGAAAATTGAATTAATGCCCCGAGTGGCCACATCTCTATGAAGAAGTCCACTCGTTGGGACCACACTCCACTTGGACAATCACGACCAGTTTCCAACAGTTCCCTGGAATTCTTGGTCTAGAACAAGTGCAAGATCAAGAGCACGAGGTCCCCAAGCAGAGTCATGTCTACAGATTTGCAGAAGGAGGGAAAAATGATAGCTGCCACCAACTGATGATCCACTTGGTCGTAGTATTGAATACAACTTTGTATAATTCCTCACTATCTGAAAGAGGATGAGTGGTCCTTCTCCGGTAATAACAGCAGCTATTATTTATTGAGTACCTTCTCTCAGCCGGAAAATGTGCTTCACATGTCTTATTTAATCTTCACAACTGCCTTGCAAGACATTATTATTATCTCCAGTTTAGAGAGAGGAAACTGACACTCTGGGAGCTTGGTAGTGCCCCTCAGGGTGGCACATGTAGGGTGGCAGGGCTGGGATCAAACCCCAGGTGGCCTGGTCTCAAAGCTCTCCTTTCATGGAACCTCACTGTTATCTAGGTCTCTCACTTCAGGACATAGAAATGGAGTATTTGCAACAGAAGTAAATTGGAAGTAGATTAGATACAAGGAAAACGTTTGGAACAGTGAGTATTGTGGAATGTTGAAATGGTTCATCATAAGAGTTGGTCATTGCTTTCTTTTAACCTATTTAAGATTGAAGGGTGGGGTTTATCATTATTGAGTGAATTTCAGTTTCTTCCTTGAAGTGGAGCTGGTACTTGTTAGATTAATTTCCTACCAAATATGTTTCCTCTTCACTTAGTTCCTCTGGCAGCTGCCCATTCCGGTTGGTTGGCTGTGATTAATCCTACAATCCAGCCGTAAAGATTCCCAAATTCTTGACTGAAACCAATAAAGACTAAATTGCACATTGTTTGGCATCTGAGTTACATGCAAGGGATGTAACGTTTGAATTGAACCAGCCTCCCTACTGCTCCTTGTTGCAAATTCCAGCCCCATTACTGATAGGCCAGCCCCGCCTGGAAAGGGTCCAGGGGGACTGGGCTTTGGGGTCCCCAACTCTGACCACAGCCTGAGTTGCACGCAAACGGCGCCTCTCTTCCAGCCCAAGCAGCTGTTCTGGAACAGCGACTGCACGCGGCGCTGCCGCTGTTTCCGGCGCAACCTGATCCAGTGCGATCCGCGCCAGTGCAAGTCAGACGAGGAGTGCGCGCTGCGCAACGGGGTGCGCGGCTGCTTCAGCACCAAGACCTCCTACTGCCTGGCGGCCGGCGGCGGCGTCTTCCGCACCTTCGACGGCGCCTTCCTCCGCTTCCCAGCCAACTGCGCCTTCGTGCTCTCCACCATTTGCCAGAAGCTCCCCGACATCTCCTTCCAGCTCATCATCAACTTCGACAAGTGGTCGTCCCCCAATCTCACCATCATTTCGCCCGTCTATTTCTACATTAACGAAGAGCAGATTCTCATCAACGACCGGCACACTGTCAAGGTGACGAGCCTGTCCTTGATTCTTAAGAAACATACTCTGGAACGTGGGCGTGTCTAGGGGGTTGTTTGCTGTGGTTTTCCGCGAGGTTTGAGGATAATAGGCTGTTGCTTCATACTTACCATACACCGATGACCAGATTTTAAAGAATGAAAATATAAAGATTCTATAAGCATAAGCGTGGGCCCCATTTAGTCCTTGACTAACGATTTCCAAAGGAAATGTACAGTGTCTCAGGGCTATAAGGTCTGTGTGGGTGCTGATAGAGCCTCAGGTGATAAAATGGTAGCTAAGTCAACTTTTACTCTGAATTAATTTGCAAAAAGCATCTCATTTGTTTTTAAGAGCCTTTAAAATTACTCTTGGCTCTGCCTACCTGTACCAAGACCCACTCTTTCGTCTTTGCCATCCTTTCTAGGAACTGAGAGAAGGCAAGTGTTTGCCTATAAACACAGCTACCTAAATAAAAATGGAAGGGAGATGCAAGAGGGAGGAGATATGGGGATATATGTATATGTTTAGCTGATTCACTTTGTTATACAGCAGAAACTAACAAACCATTGTAGAGCAATTATACTCCAATAAAGATGTTAAACAAACAAACGAACAAACAAAAACGGCAGGGAGGGATCATCCCTCGCTATGAGAGCGCCCCCTGATGACACACCAAGGGAAAGAAAACAGAGGAAGGATATGGTGGCTTTCTCTTAGGTTGGCCCTTCCCTTGGCCTGCTGCCTGGTTTCTTGTGAATCTTAGACCCGTATATAAATAAATGTGAATCTCCAACCCGCCCCCATGACTAGTACACCTCTCCAACTTGCATTCCTCCCATCCCTCCATTTAAGAAGATAATCTGCTCGGAACTAGTGGTGGTGACCCCCCAGCCTCTCAGCTAAACCAGGCTGTTCACAGCAGACAGACCAGAACCATGGAGTCAGCACCCCATACCCCGGGTTGCGGTTCCAGCTAGGGAGGGCCAGGGAGAGAGCCAGCACTCGCATAGGAGCATTTTTGGAATTGAGTGTTACTGTATCTGCTTTCTACCACCGGCTCAGATAATTGTGCACTGGGAGTATCTTTATTTGAAGAGTCATCAAGTAGCTTAGTATCCAGCATTAGGGAAAAGACTGGCAGTATTTTTCAGGCTTGAAAGGAAAAGTCTGGATTTTAATACTGGTTTGTAACGTCAATGAAAGCTGCTACTGTTTTCGACACTCCAATTCCTTTTGCAAATTGGCCCACATAGACACAACTGCATTGGTCCAGAATACAGCAGCAAGAAAGTGAAAAGGGACCACATGACAGCAAAACTGACATTGTGCTGAATAAAATACCCCCCAGCCACTAAAATAGTAAAGAATCATATTTTTTAAAGGCTTCTGCTTTTTTTAAGAAATGAAAGTTACTAATAACCTGGGTGGGGGGGAGAAGAATTTATTTTGTAAAGTACAGGAAAGGCATGTTATGTTCTGTCCTAAGGGCTAAGAAAAAAAGAAACTGTTATAAAGCAAGAAAATGACAAATGGAGAAAATACTGTGCCTATAGGACCTCTGGGAGGGTACCTCCTGTTTCAACCTTATAAACAAGAAAACAATTAACATAGCAATGATCCCCAGGTTCATTTTAACCGTGTTAGACCCTCCTTAGCACAGGATTGGGATTTCGTTTTCAGTAATTGGTTTATGCTAGAGAAAGTTTTATACAAAAATCCAGCCATTTGTTGTGAGTTATACTTTTCCATCATTTTTTTTTTGTAACTCTCTGCCTCCATATTTTGCTTCTTTGGGGGGAACTGTGGACAGTTAGATGAGTGAGTACTCAAATTCTAGGGCAGGGGTCAGCAAAATATGAAATTCAGCCAAATCTCCTTGCTGCCTGTTTTTGTAAATAAAACTTGAGTGGAACACAGCCTCACTCATTTAGTTACTATTGTCTCTGGCGGCTTTCCTGCCACGAGGACAGAGTTGACAGAGGTCATATGGGCCGCAAAGCCTAAAATATTTACTCTGGCCCTTTACAGTGAATGTTTGCCAGTCCCTGCTTTGAGGGTCATATACTTTTTCTTTCTCCTTTGACAGGTGAATGGCACACAAGTGAATGTTCCGTTTATAACCGGGTTGGCAACCAAAATCTACAGCAGCGAGGGGTTCCTGGTGATCGACACCAGCCCTGACATCCAGATACACTACAATGGTTTCAACGTAATAAAAATCAGCATCAGTGAGAGGCTGCAGAACAAAGTGTGTGGCCTTTGTGGCAACTTCAATGGGGACTTAACCGATGATTACGTGACCCTGCGGGGGAGGCCTGTGGTGAGCAGCGTGGTGCTGGCCCAGAGCTGGAAAACCAACGGCATGCAAAAGAGGTGAGAACCTCCAGCCGCTAGACTCAGGGGCCCCAGTCCTCCCACGTCCGTGACACGTGTTGCTGAGGAAGGGACTTTGTACAGCATCACCCTTCCGGACTCCTACAAAGAGCTAAGCTGAAGGTCTTTGGAGTTTTCATCATACAAATAGGCACAGCAGTTTCTTGAACAGCAGAGGGAGGAACTAGGCTTAGATGATAAAAGTCTAAATTTCTGTGTCATCCAGCCCTTGGCTAAACAGAAGAGTGTGCCCAAGATTAGAATTCTGAAACCTTGGCCAGCTGCCCGACTTCAACTGGGCACCCCTGCTGGGGGGTGGGATTAAGATTTAACCCAGGAGATGAGGGCTATCCCTTGCTCCCCAGTGCTGAGACTGTGTGTCTGTGACTCTTACCAGAGGCTTGGTTTTGTGCAGGTACAAGTTGGTGGGAATCAAGAAAACTTTTTTAAAAGCAGCAGTCCGCGAGGGTATTATCAGGCCCCTCTCTGGCCAGCTGAAATAGAATGAGCTAAACAAGTTACTCCAAAGGTGTTTAATTTAGGGCCCTTCTGGGCTGCTGAATTATGTTAATTCCTCTCAGGATCTATAGATATGCTTCTCTTTCCTGGCATTTCTTTGCTTGTACAATGGTTCTGTCCCCTTGTGCTTTAATACACCAAACATCAGCTAAATTCCCAGATGTGAAAATGAGGCTCCAAACCCTATTTGACCCTTCTGCAGGTGTAAACCGAAAAATGTGCCATAAATTAAACTATCCTGTGAATTATGGGACCCAGAGCTGGAAAGAACCTTGGGCACCATCTGGTCCAGTCTCTTTTCTAGGTGAAACAGAGGCTAGAGTGGAATGATTTACGTTGAGGGGGTCCTATAAGTGGCAAAGCCAGGATTAGATTCCAGAATTCCTAACGTGATGCTTTCTCTAAAATGTCACTTCTAGGGCCCACAGTTAGAAAAATGACTACTTTGCACATTTAAGCTATTCTGGGGCTTCCAAAGGTGAGCAAGCTTCAGTTCCTCCTGAGGAATTATGAGTCTGTTTAAGCTTCCTTTCCCTTCCTTTCTTCCTTTTTTTCTTCCTTTATAAACGATTTCAGCCTGACACCAATTTTCTTGTGATGATTTTACTTTCGGTCTCTGACAGCTAAACTGGAACTGGTTGAGAAGTTTCTGGACTTCCTTTCAAATCTTTAATTCTACCAACTGTCGTTGCTATTATTATTAATAGTGATAGTAACTATTATTATTATTGGTGGTGGTTATTATATGAACACCCGTTAATAGTTATTGTATCAGTTATATCAAAGGTTAATGGTCATTGGGCTTCCCTGGTGGCGCAGTGGTTGAGAGTCCGCCTGCTGATGCAGGGGACACGGGTTTGTGCCCCGGTCCGGGAAGATCCGGCATGCCGCGGAGCGCCTGGGCCCGTGAGCTATGGCCGCTGAGCCTGGGCGTCCAGAGCCTGTGCTCCGCAACAGGAGAGGCCACAACAGTGAGAGGCCCGCGCACCGCAAAAAAAAAAAAAAAAAAAAAAAAAAAAAAAAAAAAAAAAAAAAAAAAAAAAAAAAAAAAAAAAAAAAGGTTAATGGTTATTATATCAATATCTACCTTTTGTCTGACACTTTGGCTACCAGTCCATCATCTCATTTTACCCTCACTTATCCCAGTGGCGTGACAACAGAAATTACCTTGACTTTCCTAAGGTCACATAGTCTGTTAGTGTTGGGATCAGCATCCCACACTAACTTCTGGGTTAGTTGAAAAGGGCACTGCCACGGTCTGCCCTTTCATCGGCCATCTTGGATACCTCGTTTTGCTTCCTCCCCTGACCAGACCTCTCGCCCCCAGCTGCAACGAGCTGCAGTTCTCCCAGTACGCGGCCATGTGTGACAACGTGCACATCCAGAAGATGCAGGGCGACGGCTACTGCCTGAAGCTCACGGACATGAAGGGCTTCTTCCAGCCCTGCTATGGGCTGCTCGACCCCCTTCCCTTCTACGAGTCCTGCTACCTGGACGGCTGCTACAACCACAAGAAGTACCAGCTGTGCGGCTCCCTGGCTGCCTACGGGGAGTCTTGCCGCTCCTTCGGGATCCTCAGCACTGAGTGGATTGAGAAAGAGAATTGCTGTAAGAGAATTATTTTATTTCTGCAGACCCTTTTCTAAGTTGAAAGCACAGCTTTGCCAGTGGCATCACTGTGTCCAGGGCTGGCTGGCTGGTCTGCATCTTGACCCATAGATCTGCTTCCAGGGTTGGAGGGTGGAGAGCTGTGAGCTGTAGCAGATTTCATGGGGCGCATTTTCAGTGGAGCCTGACTCCCCTCTAAGTGCCTGACCAGTTATGGAATTTGGAACACCAGCTGGGGAAGGTGAGGTTCTCTGGGTTGGAGGAACACCGGTGTAGTTAGTGACTTTAAGATAGCCGGACAGAGTATAGGATTCCTGATTGATTTCAGTGCCCCAAACTCAGCTCTACTTAACATGGCTCCCTTAACATGGGTCAGAGCCCAGATCAGAAAGAGAAGGCACATGGCAAGTGGCAAGTTGAGTTGGAATTGAGCTGGCTGTATCTGCCTGGTTGCAAGGAAGCCATGGTTGGATTCATAAAGGGATTATACATATATTACTGATGAAATAAAGATCTGTAGATCCTTGCATTTTTTTCCTGTAGTAAGAAAACTATTTTGATCTGCGTTATCCATTATTCTCTTTGTTCATTTTCTTACCATGTTAATCAAATACATGGAGCAAATAAATATGTACATAATCACACATAAATTTGTCACATCCATATATGTGTGTGCATATACATAATGATCAATCTGTCCCATGAACGCAGTATGACATTGCGGCCGACAGGATGTGAGCCTGTCCCTCGACATGCACCACCAACCCGATGTGCATACAGGTACTGCCATGAAAACTGGCCCTGTTCATTCCAAGACTGAGCGTGCACATCAGTAAATCTGCAGACCAAACCTGAGCAAGAGTAGGGATGCACTTAATTCAGAACCTGAAAACAATGTGGTTCATTAAAATATGCATTCAGTGACTTCAGAAACTCTTTAACAAGCAAATGACCCGTCTCTGTTAGCAAGCAACAGAAATAGTTTGTTTGATAACTTCACTATTTTACCCTGTTCTGTTAATAAACAATACTTTAAAAAACCTTAACTGTTTTGAACTTTAAAAATTGTCTGGATTTTTTTTTTTTAAGTATGAATTTTTGCTTTTAACCTTAAAACTTCCCTCTGAATTGGGCATGTTGTATTTGCCAAGTGGGAGGTGGACCACCATGTTTGTAAGTGAGGTTCTTTCCTTCCTGGAAGCTGTAACCTCCACACTTTCTTTCCCTTATTCTCTTGGGTGGTTTTCATATTGTGTTAATCAACCAGCACATTCATGGAGTGGCTGTTGTGTGCTTAGCACTGGTGTTAGGTGCTGAACCCACTGGGCAAGCAAAAGCGTCTTTACAAAAGGAAGCCTTTAAAAAGTAAGTGCATTTAACTGATGCTGATGGCTTTCCTTCAGTCGTCTTTCTAGGAATTAAGACAGGCTGATGCTCCGCCATACCTGTCCTCCCACGTATGATAGTTACTTAGCAGAGTGTCGGGAGAAGCATCTGCAGCTATGGGATAGCTCAGGGGTTTTGTTTTGTTTTTGAACTCTTGAAGAGAACTTGGCTCATGCTGGGATTGAATCATTGCTGTTTCTTCAACATTCATCATCATATGCCATGACGATGAGGATTATCACACCTGGATAGGGAGACAGTCTTTAAATAAAGAAGTGAGTGTCTACTAAATCCTAATCTTCTCTAAAAGGAAGTCGATAGAGATCTAATACTGAAAAATCAAGAAAAATAGTACACTGTGATATTTCGAGATATGGACGTAAAAACTAGAAGAATTAAAAGATTTTAAATAGTTGTCTCAGAAGCATTAGAACTGGAAGATAGGAAGATTGGGACATGGGATTGCCATTCTTCAATACAGCATTATTTGACTTTTTACCAGTATTATTTTGATAAAAGTAAAAATTAAATGAAAACAGTTTTTGCTTACCATTTACAAACATAGAGTTAAATACCCAAAGAAACCACCAAAAGACTTTTAAAATGACCAAGAAAAATAACTGGAAGTGGAGAGGGTCTAGGCAAGGGACTGCTATTTTTTACTTTAAGCTTCTCAGTACTACTTGATTATTATTATTTTTTTTTTTGCATGGCAATTTGACAAAACTTTAAAAATTAAAAATTTCCAAGGGAAAACAATTAGAAATAACAACTGAAATACGTAAGTGAAATGTGCTTCTGTTATATTGTGTCAAATCATCAGAAAACAAACTCATATCAAGAATAAAATAAAGAACTCAAAAAAAAAAAAAGTGAATGTCTAAAAGAAATGCTCTCAATTAGTAGTTCTCAAACTGAAATGTTGACGAGCTCACAGGCGGCCTATGGGCTCATCTGCTACAGAAATATTGTTTATAATCTGTTGGTGATGACACTTCACATACATTTGTATTTTACTTAGAGTTTTCCCCTTTTTGGTAAAACAGTACCATTAATCTAAGTCAATGCTGGTGAGTTGTGTGTAGATAGTTTGTCTATTTTTATAAAATTAAGTAGAAGTTTGTGGGGTAGCTGGACCATGAATCAAAAAAGACTAAGAAGTCCTGGTTTGAGGGACCTCTCTGGGACCTTACTGGCCCTAAAATCTTCATTGTTGACAAGTACTTGTTGAGCATCTACTATGAGGTGGCTGGGTGCTGGGAATCTAGAGGTAAATGGCTTGGACCCTACTCTATATAAATATAACGATACCAATGCATATGATTGTGGTACAGAGCAGGAAGTGCAGCAGTCTTGGGATGTCCTGGCAGTTAAGCGTGTCTGTGTATTCCATCTTCCCCACTTACCTTCACCTGTGTGTGACCTTGGGTGCATTTCAGCTGTGATGCCAAGTTACGATACTTAGCTAGCAGAGCTTGTAAGGGTCGGAAGAGGTAATGCCACCAAAGCATGAAGCACATAGCAAGGACCCAATTACTAGCTATCGTCATTATTTCCCGGAAGGCTGCCCTGTCTGTTGATTTGCATCTGCTATCTGACCACACCAGGTCCACTGAAGTGGCAAGTCCAGAGTGTGACCACATGCTGCCGTGTACTGGTGTGAAAATCAAGTTGTGTTTCTGTTTGTTTTCCTTTTTAGCAGGAGTGGTTGAAGATCCCTGTCTGGGGGCGGACTGTCCCAATCGAACCTGTGAGCTGGAAAACGGAGGGGAGCTGTGTGGCTGCATGGAGCCCCCTCCCTACGGAAACAGTGAGTGACACCTGCCGCCACCACCCCGCTCCCAGCCAGCCAGGCCCCACGGGAGATCCCTTTATGAATGTAGGAAGGCTTTCGGGTGGGAGCCCGCACATCCCACACTGTGGGTGAGAAGCCCAAGTAACGAAGCTTTCATGAGCATTTAAGCAGAACAAGGAAGGAACCCGACCTCTTCAAAGCAGGCTAATGTTCGTTTCCTTGTAGCTACATCCTTTTCTTCAATAAATGATAACACGCAAATTTGGACATGCATAGAATCAGCCAGCTCCATCTGAGGCCATGTTCAACATCAGAGGGATCCAAACTGATCTTTTAGACTCACAGGGAGATAAGGTGGTTTGACGAAAACATGAAAGAATCAGGACGAGAGTGCCAGGTGCTGTAAGACGTGTTTAAAGCCAGCTTTATCTGGCCCGAAGCTTTTCGGTGGGTCCTGAAGAAAACAGAAATGTTGAAGCAAACGGCAAACAACTAGGACTCCAGGTAGGAGTCCCCTTAAGGTAGGAATGGCCTTGTCCCCTGGCCAAGAGCACGCTCGTTTTGTCGGCTTGTGGGGGACCTGCTTTGCTTCCCAGCTCCGTGTCCTTGGCTGAACTGAGGAACTCAGAAGGCACATGCCACGTTTAGCGTCATCAGAGAATGAAAGCCTGGTTGACCAGAAGGCTCCACAGAAGGGGACCACATGTGCTGTTCAAAGGCTTCACCTAAGCAGATAAAAACGTTTCTCTCCGTTTCTTTAGTGCTTATTAGCCTGTGTTTGTGTACTCACGGAAAATGTCCATTGGCGCATTCCATTTCAAAAAACAAGAGCTCCTAGTGCCGGCCTGGGTACCAGCTGGGCTGTGGAGTGGCCTGACCAGGGCTGCCCTCACTTGGGGCACGTTCTTTAGCCAGGCCACAGTGAGCCAGATGCGGTATGGAGCTTACGGACAGTAGCTACCACCAAAGCGGGGCGGAAATCCTGGGTTTAGGAAGAAAAGATCAAAGACGCTTTGTATAGCATTTTCATTTTTAAAAGAAAGGCTCTCTGGGGACTTCCCTGGTGGTCCAGTGGTTAAGACTCCTCGCTTCCAATGCAGGGGGCGTGGGTTCGACCCCTGGTCGGGGAACTAAGATCCCACGTGCCGCACAGCATGGACAAAAAAAAAAAGCCCTAGCATTGCCAAAGTTATTGGTTTGAATGAGTTCATATACTCGTTTAGTTTGATCAGAGCTTCATTAGAAATGCTGCAGCCTCTGTGTGAAGCCCATCAGCCTTTTCTAAAGAGAATGGGGTGCTTTGCCCACCAACACAGCAAGACCAACTCCCACTGACGTGCCTTTCATAATGTTTCCCCACAGACTCCCACGACATCATTGACGCAGAGGTGACCTGCAAGGCTGCCCAGATGGAAGTGTCCATATCTAAGTGCAAACTCTTCCAGCTCGGCTTCGAGAGGGAGGGTGTGCGGATCAATGACAGGCAGTGCACCGGCATTGAGGGAGAGGACTTTATCTCCTTTCAGATCAACAACACCAAAGGGAACTGTGGAAACATTGTGCAGGTGAGGAACGAGGGCAGGAAAGAGCACCTGGCTGAGGTGGTGACAGCTCCAGGTGTTTGCACATTGATTGTTCTTAAGCCAGCTTCAGGGGTTCGACTTAGAAACATGCTCCTTGGAAAGCAGCAAGAGGGATGCGCGAAATGAAGGACAGCAGGAGTATAATCATTGGGTGCTAAGTGGTTGAACTGAAAGCACGATAAGTGACGTGCTTCCTTCCCTGGTTTGCGCCGTCTGCTGTCCTTTGCCCTGCATGTTGACACATGTTTTTACCTCTCTCATGCTTCTGTTGTTCTTCCAGGTAAAGACAGCTGGGTTCAGCTATTTCAGGGTGTAAGGGTGTCCCAGACATCACTTAACAGTTGGCTGCAGAAATACAGCAAGGTCACAACATTTTGTGTCGGGTTATCCAATTCATAGGTTAGCAAAGCATCTCACTTCTCTTCCTCCTGTGCCTTCCTACTGTCTTTTTTTGATAACTGTGTTCATTAACACTTTTTATCAGGGAGTGAGAGGTGCAAGACGGTGAAACGTGCGTGTGTTCATTTTGGTACTTGTGGGTTGTCTGGTACAAGATTTGGCGGAGGCTGGATTTTGAATTAAGACTTGAAAGAGAAGATATATATTTACCTCAGGACGGCAATACTTCATGCTGTCCCCAGCTTGGGTTCCCACAGATAACTGGGGACTGGCTGTACTTAGAATTCAGTGGTACATGAAATCACCCTCCATGGGCATTCAAGGTTATCAGACTGAAGGGTGCTGTTGACATCTATTTAATACTTTTTTTCTAGTAAGTGCTGAGACTAGCTCCATCCTGATTTATATTGGCCTCTGGGTTATATATGAAATGAAGCCATTTTTCCACTTTCTGGCCCGTGGATTTGGAATGCAAGCCACATACTTGCGCCCAGATTTAATGATTTCTGACCTCCCTTTGCTTTGCAGTCCAATGCCACTCATATCATGTATAAAAACACCATTTGGATAGAAAGTGCCAACAATACTGGCAACATCATCACCAGGGACAGGACGATCAGTGTGGAATTTTCATGTGCTTATGAGCTGGATATCAAGATCTCCTTGGACTCTGTCGTGAAGCCTATGCTAAGGTAGAGAATCTCATGGGATGTGCATGTTGCTCTGTCTTTTCCTTGACAGTTAAGGTTAGCACAGTCAAAACTGCTAGCATCTGTCTTTGAAGCACTAGGGAGAGAATAATTCATATTTTCTGAACCTAGATGCCTTAGACCAGCATTGTTCGACAGAACTTTCTACAGTGATGGGAATGTCCTACATCAGTACTGTCCAATACAGTAGCTGTATGTAGCCACTGAGCACTTGAAATGTGCCAGGGGGAGAGAGGTGCTGAGGAAGTGAATTTTTAATTTTAATTAAAATTAGATTTAATTATTTAAGTTTAATTATTAGACTTTACTACTCTCTGCTTGGCCTTCCCTCTGCATTTTCAGCCTGGAAAACGGTAAGTAATTGAATAAATAACGTTGCTTGGGGTTCCCCGACTTATGACTGTTTCTCTTGTAGCGTCATTAACCTGACAGTTCCAACCCAAGAAGGCAGCTTCACCACCAAGATGGCGCTCTACAAAAATGCCTCCTACAAACATCCATACCGCCAGGGCGAGGTGGTGCTGACGACTCGAGATGTGCTGTATGTAGGGGTCTTTGTGGTTGGAGCCGATTCCACGCACCTGATTCTGACGCTGAACAAATGCTACGCCACCCCCTCCCGCGACAGCAACGACAAGCTCCGATACTTCATCATTGAAGAAGGGTGGGTAGCCTCTTCTCGGAGGACAGTCTCAGAGCCTTTAGTATTAGATTTGTCTACATTGTTTTTTAGGGACGAGAATGGGAACTAACATTTGTTGACGACCTACAGGGCCAGCATTTTGCACCCAAGAACTATCTAATCCTGATGACAACGTATGAGGTAGATACTATAAGCCCCATTTTACAGATGAGAAGGCTGAGGCTTAGTGAATCAAGCAGTGCTTAAAATCCACAGCAATTTAGTGGTAGATCACCAGTTCCATGTGGCATTAACTACAAAATGCTTTACTCTCAATGTGACCCAAGAGGGCATTCTGTCCTGCCTACTTGAATTTCAATCTGAGTTGAATGTGGATTACCTGCAAACGAAAGGATGTAAGGAGAATAACTAAAGGTTGGTGAATAGGACATCTATGAAAATTAAAAAGGGATTAGAATAATAGCTTATAAACTTTTTTTTTTTTTTTTTTTACTTACCAGTATATGCCCAGCACCTAGCACATTTCCTGAAACAGAGTGGTTATGCAACAAAATTGTTGAATGAATGAATAAATGAATGGGTGAATGAAAAAGAAGAAAAGACTGTGGACCAAACAACAACCATGATAATTATCTTTATTTTATAAACATACTTACTGGTTTTGTCAAGCAACAATACTTTTTTATTGCATACATAATTTATATACAATATAATATACTTGCTCTAAGTGTAAAATTCAATGATTTTGAGTAAATTTACAGAGAAGTGCAACCATCACCATAATCTAATTTTGGAACATTTCCATCATCCCAGTACCATAATTCTTAAAAGCAGTTGACTATGTTAATCAAAATTCTTTCTCTTATAAGTGGCAGAGACCATTTCAAACTAGCTTATGCAAAAGCAAGGCACTTAATGGTTACAAAACCAAATCACGTTAAGCAGATGCGGCTTCAGGGATTGGGTCCAGGAAGCCGGATGCTGTCGACTCCCTCCCTCCCTCTATCCCTTGCTCTCTGTTTCTCTGTCTCAGTCACTGTCCCTCTCTGTCTCTGTCTCTCTCATTGACCTCGTTAGACACTGGCATTTTTTTCAGCATTGTAACCGCCCGGAGTGAGCATTCCTTCTAACCCCAATTCAGGGGATCCCTGAGAAGGAGTATGATTAGCCTTTCTTGGATGGATCTCGTCTGCCTTGTTTGGAGGAGATGCAACATTAAATTGCCTGGTGTTGGGGAGGACAAAGTTTTTCTTGACCCTCTTAGGGTTCCTGGCTGGGTCTGAACATTAAGTGGACAAAGACAGATTAGCAGGAAAAAAGCATAACATTTATCTAATGTAAGTTCTACGTGCCATGGGAGTCTTCATAAGGAAACGAAGACTCGAAGAAACAGTTCGCGCCGAGTATTGTTATGCCCGCTTTGGGGAAGAGTGGACAGTCGTGCAGAAGGTCAAGGTATGTGGTAATTGTAGTAAATTGCGGGGAATCTTAGCCAGACTGTTCAGTTTCATCTCAGTGTCCCTTTGTCTTCAGAAATAAGGATGCTCCTTTCCTTCTGGTATAGGGAGGGCACCTCTCACATAAGGGCTTTATGACCTGTCTCAGGTGGGAAGAGTGACTTTCCTGGTTCTGCCATTTTCTCAAACTCCTTCAGCTTAAAATAGTCAAGGTGCCAGGTTTGGGGGTAGTGTTTCTTGAACCCTATCCCAGGCCTGAGTCAGCATCCCTCCCTGGAGTGGCCAGGGAGTGCTATGGATACTGTGATTAGCCTTAAAGTTGGGGAAGGAAGGAATGGTTCTCCCAAAGAAGGAGAGTATGGTTCTAGGCAGACAAACAATAAGTAGCTACTGTTCTGCGCACGGACAGGCTCAGAGCCTGTACGCAGCTCGCCCGAGGACACCCAACCAGCAAGGGGCAGAGGAAGAACTCTTTCAAGCACCAAGACGCATCAACTCCCTGCCTGGCCAGCTGTGGCCTGTGGCCTGCGTTGCTGAGGCACAGAGTGGGATTTTCAGCAAAGGCCTCATGCAAGGCACTATCTTTTTGAGTCTTTTTAGCCTCCCTAGAGGCAGAGGGAAGGACTTGGTGACTGTGTGGTATCTTAACAGGCCCAGATGCTCTGGCTAACATCACAGGTCTCCGTTTCTTCCTCTGTTCCCTTCCTCTCCCTCCCCCTCCCCCCGCCCCAGCCATGGCCCTTTCCCAAAGTAAAAGAGCTACGATCTGAGCCGCTGTACAACAAACCCGGGTGGGCAGGCTTGGGCCGCCTCTGAAGGACACTGTGGCATTTAGCATTTTTTAAATAGTATTTAATGGAGTTGACCCAGAGAGGGAGAATAAGTGAGCGGGTTCATAAATCTCAGCTCCCCCCAGGGTCTACATGAAGGTCTTCAAATTAAACTGTTGTTGGGTGTGAAGTAATTTCATCGTGTGAGAGAATTTAATTCATGAGTCCTCTTGACCTTTCTTGGAGGGATGTGGTTATTGGTTTTTCCCAGTGAGCTTACGGGAAAACTGCTGCCCAGTGCTGAATGACTGAGCAGCAGGGTGGGGCCGCATCAGAATTTGGGGGGAGGGGCCAGCCGCTCCTCTCCAGCTACGTTGGGGGCAGAGATGCCACCGCCATCTACCAGTGATGCCAAGGTCTGGGCACACGAAGGTCGCTTCTCTGTTCTCTTCAAGTGCCCAGAGGAAAGGACACTTGTTCCTCTGCTAGTGGACAGAGGATTCTAGTGCTCGGTTTGTTTGTCCCCCTAAGGCGGCATCCAGACGGCCTGTCCCTGCTTCCCGAGGCCCCTTCCTTCCGCTTCCTGTTCTTCTGACACTTAAACCTCGAATCATCTCTCTGGGAGTTGGGGGTCTAGTTAAGACGGAAGGTCTGCGTGAAGACTGGAGGGCTGAGAATGTTGTAGAATCCTTGAACCAGTTTAGATTATTCAAATGAGTCACAGTGACAAGGAAAAGTATGGCAAGTAAGTTTTTGTTTCAAAGCATTTAGGAAACTATTGCCTTATGGACTAACTACCAAACTGAATAGGTGTGGGAATGCTGAAGGATAACTTCAATTTTTAATTTTCCTTATCACGAGGTTACTGAATCCTGGGAGCCAGGGGAAGGAAACATAAGGAAAAGAGTCACCCTTTTTATCTCGATAAGATCGTTTTAAAGAGCTTCTTGGCCGTAGTGGGCCAACCTTGGCCATGGAAGCACAATTCATTCATTCAGTCACTGATTCATCCAGTCTAAAAAAAAAGATTTTTTTTTTTGGTCTAAAAATTAAGTATAATTTTAATACCGTATTTCAAACAAAACGGTTCTGAGAGTTAATACTGTACGTAATGTTTCAAAAGTAAAAATACGGCTTTATATATACACATACACGTTCTCTCAGAGCTGAAAGACGGGTCATAGCTTTTATTGCTTCTCAGGCAAATATTTGTGTGAGTTTGACTAAAGAGCATCTAAGTATTCTTTTAAATTTATTTTTCATTTTTATTTATTGTTTTACAGTACGTCCTTGTTGGTTATCTATTTTAAATATAGCAGTATGTACATGTCAACCCCAAACTCCCAATCTGTTCGTCGCCCCCAGCCTTCCCCCCACCCCGGTAACCATAAGTTCTTTCTCTAAGTCTGTGAGTCGATTTCTGTTTTATAAATAAGTTCACTTGTATCACTTTTTTTAGATTCCACATATAAGCAGAATATCATATATTTATCTTTCTCTGTCTGACTTACTTCACTTAGTATGATAATCTCCAGGTCCATCCATGTTGCTGCAAGTGGCATTATTTCGTTCTTTTTAATGGCTGAGTAATATTCCATTGTATATATGTACCACATCTTTTAAAATACTTACTGTGTGCCCTCCAGTGTGTTGGAGACACAGTGAGGACTACACCTTGGTTCCTGAACCCCAGGGGCTCAGCAGGGTGTTGTTGGCAAATCCAGGCAAAGCCACCTGTTCCTGCCTGGTCAGGGCATGTGTATATAGGAGGGGGAGCCACAGATGGGCACTGGAGAAAGAGCAGGGTTAGTTAGTAGCGGAAGGAGTGCAGAGAGGCTTCCAGGTGGGGGAAATAGTACATGAAAGACCCTGGGGCATAAGAGACTGTGGTCCATTTAAGAAACTCTAACAGGTGGAGGCGAGATACCTGTGTCCCTGCCTGTTGGCTCAGTACCGCAAGGAGAGGGGAAGGGAGTGATCTCTACATCAAAACAATCGTTCAGCTCATCTTTGACTGCTGGTCTGTCTTCTCCAGCTCCCACAAGTGAAAACAGATTTCCCAATAGAGCTTGAAAAAGGGGCCCCTGCGAAAACTGATAATTAACTGAAGAAAGTACAGAAGATGTAAGGACTCATCTTGTGTTTATTAAACTGATATCAGTAAAACACAGCATTGTGAGGGGGAGGAATGAGAAACGGGTGGGTAGGGAAATTGAGTGCAGGCCCGTGGTCATTTTGTTTTTAGCTGTAGTTAAGATCCTAATTTGAGGTGCTATTTGATGCTTTTCCAACAAACTGAAACTATAAGGGAGTCGTAGTAAATGACAGACACACACACTCCAGAGGTCACCTTCAAACGCAAAGGCATTTTTACCGTTCATGATGGTTTTTGTATGAAACATGAAAGTGTGAAGCAGAGAGTCCCTTTTTTCCGAATAGGTGTCAGAACATTAAAGACAACACCATTGGCATCGAGGAAAACGGTGTCTCCCTCACCTGTCGCTTCCACGTCACCGTCTTTAAGTTCATTGGGGATTACGATGAAGTCCATCTTCACTGCGCAGTGTCCCTCTGTGATTCAGAAAAGTACTCCTGTAAAATAGTAAGTGAGAGCGTGAAAATTCAGTGCTTAGCTTTATTTCTCTCAGTCCCAGTTTTCCCCACGTGGGGATCACGAATCCCGACGTCGGTGGCTCTTTAGAGTTCTTTAGGACTCACTGCACCTGGCAGTGGCTGAATTGGAACCATCTTCAGATGCCTAGGAGTGGCACTCATCTGTGCTGGAACAATAAAAGAGCAGGGTAGAATGATGACCATTTACTCCTTTTATCTGACTTAGAAATGTCAGTCTGGTGTTGGCATAACACTAGACCAGGGTTGCTCAAACCTCAGCACTACAGACATTTTGGACCAAATGATTCTTTGTTGTAGGGCTGCCCTGTACTCTGTAGGCTGTTTAGCAGCATCCCTGGCCTCTACCCAGTGGACCCCAGTATCACCTCCTCCCCATTTGCAACACCCAAAATGACTCCTGACTTTGCCCAGTGTCCCTCGGGGGGGCAAAATTAGCCCTGTCTGAGAACCAATATGCCAGAGTCTCAAGGAGCCTGGCCTGGCTGCATCTGAGGTGAGCGATGGGGCCAAGCTCCCCTCCACCACAGAAGCAAACTCCCGGGCTCAGGATACATTTTATCCAGGTGTCCTTTAGACAGGGATTATCCCACAGATCGTCCAAATCCACATCCAGGCCTGAGGCTCTGGAGGGGCTGGCGGGATGAGGTGACAAACCAATCATCTGGTCCATGCCAGGCTTACATCCCCACCACGTGTGGCTACGTCCCTAAGATTTTACTGCACTAGTACCTGGTCCCTAACCTTTAACATTGCAGCTTTATGCTCGCCCCAAGTTGGCCGAATCGAGATGTGAATTATGGTCAGAGCTACTTACAGATGCTGCTGCGTACATTATTGTCTGATCTGATACAGGATCCTCCTCCCTGGGAAGGGAGCCTCTTTGAATCTAATTCTAGTGTGGAGAATATATTTAATTCTGTTCAACATAAAGCCCCGAGTCCCAGTGGGCTCAGTGATCAAGAATGGATTGATTCTAATTAATCTGAGCTGCAGTAGTGCTCCAGGCTGAGCCACTGCCTCTTTTGGAGGTGGAAACGTGGTGAACAATAAGTTATCAGCTTAACTGCGTGCAATTTTCCCTCCGGTGTTCTGTCTTTCAGAATTGCCCTCAAAATTCCAGGATTGCCACAGCTTACACCAAGGGACCTAAAGAACAGATCATTTCAGTGGGACCTATTAGGAGAAAAAGTATGTATGTTCCCTAAAACACACTGTAAATGATGAAAACAGTGGGATTTGAAGGCTCGGGCTAAGTCTCGGGTGTGTTTTGCCTACTATGTGAATCTGGTGAACAAGGAGCTTAAGGACGCCAGTCTGGGGACCCCAGTTTGAGAAGCCTGCCTGCTTCCATAATGAAATCTTTTCACGGACAATTAAAAACTCATGACAGTACCGGGATTTTTTCCTTCCACTCCTCTCTTTAAGGCCTTGCCCTTAGATACGAGTTGAAGAGCTGGACTGTCTGCAGGTAACTTGTCCAGCGGCTCTTTTTCAGGGCTGGACTGGTGTGAGGACAACGGAGGGTGTGAGCAGATCTGCACGAGCCGGGTGGACGGGCCTCTGTGCAGCTGTGTGACGGGGACCCTGCAGGAGGACGGCAAGAGCTGCAGAGGTGAGCACAACTCCCGTTCAGGGCCGGCAGCTGGGGACATAGGAAGTCCTTGACCTCAGAAGGAGACAGTCCTATGTGAGGCCCACTCAGTCAGCAACTGATCTATGAGACTTCCAGAAAGTAAGAAGGAGAGAAGAGGAAAACGCCCAAGGAATTCTAGCATCATTTTGGTTTTTTTTTTTAAACCTTTTGGTCCCTGCTCTTTTATCTAAAAGATAAAAGTGATTTTTTAAAATATCTTTATTGGAGTATAATTGCTTTACAATGTTGTGTTACTTTCTGCTATATAACAAAGTGAATCAGCTATATGCATATGTATATCCCCATATGCCCTCCCTCTTGCGTCTCCCTCCCCGCCTCCCACAGCTCTAGGTGGTCGCAAAGCACCGAGCTGATCTCCCTGTGCTATGCGGCTGCTTCCCACTAGCTATCTATTTTATATTTGGTAGTGTATATATGTCCATGCCACTCTCTCACTACAGCTCAGCTTACCCTTCCCCCTCCCCGTGTCCTCAAGTCCATTCTCTACGTCTGCGTCTTTATTCCTGTCCTGCCCCTAGGTTCATCAGGACCATTTTGTTTGTTTGTTTTTAGATTCCATATATATGTGTTAGCATATAGTATTTGTTTTTCTCTTTCTGACTTACTTCACTCTCTATGACAGACTCTAGGTCCATCCACCTCACTACAAATAACTCAATTTCGTTTCTTTTTATGGCTGAGGAATATTCCATTGTATATATGTACCACATCTTCTTTATCCATTCATCCCATGATGGACACTTAGGTTGCTTCCATGTCCTGGCTATTGTAAATAGAGCTGCAATGAACATTGTGGTACATGACTCTTTTTGAATTATGATTTTCTCAGGGTATATGCCCAGTAGTGGGATTGCTGGGTCGTATGGTAGTTCTATTTTTAGTTTTTTAAGGAACCTCCATACTGTCCTCCATAGTGGCTGTATCAATTTACATTCCCACCAGGAGTGCAAGAGTGTTCCCTTTTCTCCACACCCTCTCCAGCATTTATTGTTTGTAGATTTTTTGATGATGGCCATTCTGACTGGTGTGAGATGATATCTCATTGTAGTTTTGATTTGCATTTCTCTAATGATTAATGATGTTGAGCATTCTTTCATGTGTTTGTTGGCAGTCTGTATATCTTCTTTGGAGAAATGTCTATTTAGGTCTTCTGCCCATTTTTGGATTGGGTTGTTTGTTTTTTTTGATATTGTGCTGCATGAGCTGCTTGTATAGATGAAGGTGATATTTAAAGAAGGAAGTTATCCAGCCATTTAAATACCAAATATTGGCCTTAGATCTGGCCCCGAGACTACCCGGGTTGAGCTGGGACTGGGGTGTGTGATCCAACAAACAAGGTTTCCTGCAATAGCCTTGGCTGCCAGGTATCCCTGGTACCCTCTAAGTTAGCAGGACTCTCCTAAAGGTTGGGTTAATTTCGCTTCCTTGCTGCCTGAGTCCAGGCCATTTGGAGAAAGTGGGCTCTTGGCAATGAAGAAAGTAGGTTCCTTTATTGGAATACCACAACGGTGTCTGATCCATGTCAAACAGGCATATTTTTTCCATAGGACTTACTATGTCTCTCTCTGTTCACAGCCTCTAATTCTTCCATTGAACTTCAAGTTTGGACGCTGCTTCTCATCATGACCCAGATTTCATTATGGCATTTTGTCTATACATCAGGCACCACCTCATAAGTAACTCAAGGTTGCTATATAAAGTACTGTAATTTACTTACTTCAACTCCCTGTAGGATAAAAGGTGCGTGCCCTTAAGTCAAAACCTATTTGAGATTGCCCACTGTCTCAAAGTGATGCCACCTGCCCCAAACGGTCAGGGTTCCAGAAAAGAGGGAAATGCCACGCTCCTCTTTCAAGGTATGCAACTGGGCTTCTAAAAGCCAGTTGTGGAAAACATATATCTTGCCTAAAATTTCCAAATAGTTGTCACTAGAAACGTTGGTTCGCGTGAAAAACCGGTAAAGGAAAAATTTCTGGTTAGACAAGTCTGCTGGAAATCTGACCAGAGAAATCTATCCCACCAGTGCTGTTTCTGTATCATAGTTTTTATAGAGAAAGGGCCTGTTGGAACGATATCGAATATTGAGAAGCGGTGATTGGAAGGTTTGACTCCCTCTAAGGAATCTCTCCGATGTTTGGAAGCATCTGACCTCGATGCGCCTGTGTTGCTCCCCTCCCCACACCTGCCGCTGTGTCCTCCAGCCCCGCCGGGCCACGTGGCCACCGCATGTATTGTTTGCAGACCTGGGGAACCCCAACACCCCATCCGTCTCTTCAGACCCAAACTCTTCTCTCTCACAAATCAACCAAATCATTTTTAACGTGTTTTATGCTTAAATAAACTTTGTGTTCAATTATTCTCATTACTCCGTGGCTGGCATCATACTTATCGATGTTAAGCTTTGCACACTCAATAGCATCCTCTGATTTAAAAAAAAAACAAAAAACCCAAAAAACCAGCAGCAGCAACTGGAGCAGGTAGGCCCTGCTGGCCAGCACTTTAATGCGTTTTGTTATGCGGCTATTTGTCCTGACAGAGCATTAGCAGGGCGTTTAGTGAGGTGCCATGTGGAAGAGAAGCAGGCAGCGTCCTCTTTTGTATGTGGCACAAAACCCCCACATTTACTATCATTAACTACATAATAGAGGGCCTGGTAAATATACCCCTGGGGTGCCTCTCTTTTTAAGGTTAAAAACAAAGGAAACGCCACCTCAAGTTTATTTTGAAGTTGTTTTGGATTTAAGCTGATGGCATTTTTTTCTTTTTCGGGGAACTCTGCGCAGAAACGCCGAGCAGAAATCCTAGCGTCCTTGACCGTGGGTTGTGGGTACGACTCCCATTGTCTTACGTATAGAAGGCCCGGCATCACACCGTCACTGGGCTGAAGAAGCGGGGTATAGACTGAGTCTGCACTGAGCGGCTTTGCTCTCCCAGCCCCGGGGAGGGTCCACGAGCTCTAGCTTGGAGGTCATAGGTGCTGTGCGGCCAAGAGGACAACCGGTATTGATGGAGAAAAATATGCATCTGCTTCAACTTAAACATCTTAGGATCTTTGGGGAAAATGCTGAACACTGAGATGGATTAAGGAATCAAACCATCGGTTCTAGGAGAGACACAGTATCTCTTCCTCACCATGATGGAAATTGATGTCATGCACATGTTTTTTTTTCACGTGAAAATCCTCAACTCCAGACTTTCCCCCACTTCAAGATCAGCAGATTCAGAGCTCCATTCTCATTTCCATAGTCTAAGGTTTAGGTTTTCACAATCAGATTCTGAGTTGAACGCAGTAACATCTCATTTATTTTTTTTACTTGATTTCCTTAGATGAATTTTAACTGAAGACATACAAGGAGGAAATGTTTTCATATTTAATAACTTCTCTTTATTGATTTTCATATCAAAGTCACTAGAAATTTCTAAATTAAACACTATAATTATTTTTTTAGATTTTGAATTAAATCCTTTCTTACCACACTTTAATTCTTGGCCTTTGGTTTTCTCACTTGCTGGACATCTTTGTCTGTCATCAGGATAAGCTAGGTGTAGAGCCATATTAAACACCCCAGAATCTCAGTGGCTTAAACAACAAAGATTTCTCTCTTTCTCACATCAGGGGACTCCGATCCTTACTTCCATCCTGGGAGGGAGGTTGATGAGATTTTATTATCTTTCTTTGTCCTCTCAACAGAATTTATTGAACAATTTATCCTTTCCCCACGGGACTTCAGTACCGCCTTTATCATATATCAAGTTTCAGCCTCTGTGGTTCTGTTTGTGAGCTCTGGATTCTCTTTCATTGGCTTATTTGTCTGTTCCTGTGTCAGAATCACATTATTATTATTATTTTTTTTTTTTGCGGTACGCGGGCCTCTCACTGTTGCGGCCTCTCCCGTTGTGGAGCACAGGCTCCGGACGCGCAAGCTCAGCGGCCATGGCTCACGGGCCCAGCCGCTCCGCGGCATGTGGGATCTTCCCGGACCGGGGCACGAACCCATGTCCCCTGCATCAGCAGGCGGACTCTCAACTACTGCGCCACCAGGGAAGCCCTGAATCACATTATTATTGAGATGTAATTGACGTATAGCATTGCATCAGTTTCAGGAATATGACATAATGATTCGATATATACATACTAGGAAATGATCATCACAAAAGTCTAGTTAACATCCATCACCATACACAGTTACAATCTTTTCTCCTGTGATGAGAACTTTTAAGATCTACTCTTTTAGCAGCTTTCAAATATGCAATACGGTATTATTAGCTATACTCACCATGCTGTACATTACATCCCGAGGATGTATCTATTTTATAACTGGAAGTTTGTATCTTTTGACCCTCATCACCCATTTTACCATGCCTCTGGCAACCACCAATCCATTCTATGTTTTTTGTTTTGTTTTGTTTTTAGATTCCCCCATATAAGTAAGAACATACTATGTGTGTCTTTCCCTGTCTGACTTATTTCATTTAGCTTGATGCCCTCAAGGTCCACCCATGTTATTGCAAATGGCAGAATTTCTTCCTTTTTTATGGCTCAATAATATTCCACTGTGTATATAGACCATATCTTCTTTATTCATTCACCCATTGATGGATACTTAGGTTGTTTCCATA
This sequence comes from Lipotes vexillifer, assembly GCF_000442215.2. NCBI lineage: Eukaryota > Metazoa > Chordata > Mammalia > Artiodactyla > Lipotidae > Lipotes > Lipotes vexillifer. The sequence goes on from NW_006776684.1 coordinate 1,395,760, forward strand.
TCTTGGCTATTGTAAATAATGCTGCTGTGAACACGGGGGTGCAGGTATCTTTTTGAGTTAGTGTTTTCATCTCCTTTGGATAAATGCCCAGAAGTGGAATTGCTGGATTGTATGGTAGTTCTATTTTTAATTTATGGAGGAACCTCCATACTGTTCTCCACAGTGGCTGCACCCATTTACATTCCCACCAATAAGGGATTCCCTTTTCCCCAAGTCCTCACCAGCACTTGTTATTTCCTGACACTTCATTCTCTTTTGATGCTGCCAGTTCAAAACGAGGCTCTGGGGCTCACCTCAGCTAGGGGTCACACCCCAGAAGGGACACACATACTGCTGTTACCATTTCACTGGCCAAAGCAAGGTACATGGCTGGAACTAACTTTCAGAGAGGGGGGGGTTGTGAATTTCCCATGAAACTGGGAGAGAGGAGAACTGGAAATCTGTGGTGATGGCTGCCAAGTAGTCTCTGAGCCAGTCATGCCGCTGTATTAAAGAGAAACACATCTACAGAACTGAAAGCAAACAGGCCCCTTAGCTGACTGCCTGCAAGGCAGAAGAACTAGGAGATGATCCTGACCTTTCTTCTAATTTAATTCTCGGATTGAAATGAATCATTTGAGATCACAATACCTTAACTTTCCTCTCTATAAAACGAGAACTTTAAGCTTTTTAAAAAATATTCTTAGGTTAGAAAATGACACGATACAAACATAAACCATGTGATATCATATATTGAGAGAACTCCAGAACACTGCCTTCTCCTGCCACTCAAAAAGATTCGCTTCAAGGAAACAGGGTGGGGGGCTGGGGGGCTGGGGTGAAGGGGAAGCACATGTCTAGTGAAGGTGAAAATTGGGAATCTTATTAACTTGGTATTTCTCTGATATCAAAAAGAAACAACATCTCGGGGTCTGGCGTTTCTGACAATTGAGAATTCTATAATTAGTTTCTTAACCAGTAGTAAGTTTGTGCTCTGCTCAAAATCCTAGTGCCAAAACTTGAGGGCACCAATTGTTTCACATTGTCTAATATTCTAGCTATTTTTAGAACCATTTGACATTTAGTGAGAGCTTGAAATCTAATAAAACTTCTTTCAACCAAGGAAATTAAGTAATTATCAAAAAATGACAATCATACAGGTTTAAAGTAATAAAGAATTACTTCTTTACTAATTCTGAATTAATTTAGCATCTACCCCATTTTGAACCTTCCAGCCTCTCTCCTTGAACTCAGGGTATTTCTACATCCTGTATAGCAGTGCAATTTGGTCCTGGTTAGAACACGATGGTATTTTTCAGGGCCCTGATTCAGGGGAATCCGCAGCACAACTCAGTGAAAAAGAAAATCAAACAGCACCCTCTAGTGTCCGCATTTTATTTTTGCGTGAAACCCAAACGTATATTGAACGACACCAATCAAAATATGATTTCTCCCCCTCCTCGAAACCTTAGATGTGGAACATTACCAGAATACAGCTTTAGAGAACACATCATATGCCAATGACATTTCTGGAGAACAGCGTGAGATTTATTCTTATACACCCAGTAAGCATCGTTCCAGGAAAATACCAGCTCTTGGTATCCCATGCAAATTTTGCCCTTAATATCTATCTCTCTAACGTGTTGACAAAAATAGCTGTCGAGAAAAATTAAGTATCTCTTTAAAATGCTGAGAAATAAACAATGTGATCAAGAAAAGCCATGAAATATTTAGCGGTCTTTCTATTCCCCCAGCAGAACATGAAATACTTTCTTATGAATCTAAAGCACAACAACCATAACTCTGGTCTGACTAATGGAAGACTCTGTTTGTGATGGTTTAATTATATTTGCTGAAATATGACTCTCATATAAGACAACATCTCCGTGGCAGAGGGACAGATCTCTGTCTATAGTCAGAAATAAAACACAAAGACTCATCGCTCCATGAAGAACTCGGTAATCAAATTCTATTTGCTAAGGAAACAGATGGAGGAAGAATGTTCTTTGTACATTTTGCAGTGTGTTTCTGTTTGCATGTGGCCTCTGGCTTAGCTGCTGTTTCATTCATTAGCATAAAATATTGATGATGAAGTGGTTTTGAAACTTAGACATTCTCTCATCAGATGAAATAACAATACCTTATGCTCATGGAGCATCTTTCATAACAAATGCTTTCCCACCCATATTTACTATTATTCAATCCTAAATCATGCTGCATTTTGACAGAGAAATCAGAGGGAAAGCGTTGGGTTGAAGTTACAATGGCTTAAAGTACTAGCTAAGGAAAAATGCAAACCCACTCATATATGTGTGCTTGTGCTTATAGGTTTATTGAGTAATTTCCAGCTTCTAATGAGACATATGAGAATGATAGCAGTCTTTTCAGCCTTTTGTGCCTTTTAAGAACAAACAAACCATGACATACCATTCTTGATTTCCCCCACTGACTCCTGAATTTCTTTGGGGAATAGTTTAGGGTACAATAATCCACTGATATTACCCTATTTTTAGTTGGGCAAAAATATATGATTTTACTGAAAAGGATAACATTTTTAATTATTGTACTTTAGGTCTTGAAAATCTTTGCATTGGATCTATCTAGAACTCACAGACTTTTTCTAATTTAAACACTCTATTCACATAGAAATATGCTATTAAGTTAATTATATGTTAATCAAAGACAAAAATGCGTGGCTCCTGTACTTTCCTATTACCTGCCACAAACATTCTCAATGCAACCAGCCGTCCTAGTGCTTGAATGTAGTTTAAATACCTACGTGGATCATTCACATCAAGGAGTTATAAGTGATTCAATGATGTTCTCCATGAGTTTCTGAATTCACGACTGCAAAATGCTGTTAAGAAATATCTGCGTCCCTGCAAAAGAGCAACTCTGCTCTCTTGAAGAGTCCTGATCAGAAAGCAATTTGGCAAAAACTAATTTGACAAGGGAAAATGATGAATGATAAATGAACATAAAATGTGAAAGTGTCTAGGTGTTGCAGCAGAATATTAAAGGCATAAAGTGAGAACTGTGGATAGCACAGAACACTTTTTTTTTTTTTTTTTGCTCTAAAAAAGCCACAGATTCTAAATGCTTACTTTGAACCTCCAAGACAGGAGTGGAAATATTCTAAATATTAATTCCAGATTAGCAGAGTCTAGAGATGCTTGGCCCCTGTAGATTGTATTCACATCTCCCATGTGTTAACATTTATTAGTTGTACTTTTGCCCTTTTGGCCCTTTTCATAAACAATGACTTTCACTAGTTAACTTTAAGTGGAAATCAAGAACTAAGTCAACAGAGGGAGAGAAATCTTACCACATTTATCTTAAAAACCCACCACCACCTTGGACCATAGTGAACAATTTAGCGAATGACTGCAATCAGTTTAAATGCACACTATTTAGGCAAATTGCCCTGAAAGCACAGGTTGCCTAAATCCTAGGGAAACGCATCTCCACATACAACTCTGAACACTTAATTTTAGGAAGAGCAGTTTACGACAGTCACAACAAATGAGGACTTTGTTGTGTTCCCAGGTATTATACTCTAAAAACACAAATTCATCAGAAGTCAGCTTTCCTGGGTAGACCCCCAAAGAGGCACCTGTGACTCCTACAAGCCAGGAGACCTCACAGCTACAGCAGTATGAACTCTTTTATATTTCCTCTCCCTTCGAGTTTTCCATGCTGTGTTGGCAGCTTGAAACTATAGAACTTAAAATTGGATGGTGGTTGAAATTTTCCATAATAAAATGTTGTGGAATGTATGGGTGTATTTCTAAGTCTTCTACCAAAAAGTGTCATTCTGAGGTGCTTGAATATTACAGAAACAACACAATGCCTCATCTTTTAGTCTAATCTTAGAAGTGGGTTCTTCAAATGCCACTTCCAAAACATGAAGTGATCACTGACAATGCATGCTCCTATGGCAGCTTTATTTCTATAAACAACTGAAAATGCAAAGAGCATTTTCACAAATTCCTACATTATTTATTCCAATCCTATTCTGGGTTTTTCCTTCTCACCAGAAGAATGTAAATGTACATAGGTTGGAAAAATGAGTGGTATAACCTTTCAGTTTTGTGAAGGAAGGACAAGACGATTTCACTCCAACATGTAAGAAAGTGCAGCTGAGGATAGTAGAGAGAACGCAGATGGATCGGGGTTGGCCCTTACTTCTCATGGGTCCTCAAGAGAGCCACGTTGACCAGATGCCATCAAAGGTAACTAACTTCCCCTTCCAAAAATGACAAGAAAAGGAAAGTTCTCTCTTGCTAAAACTCCTAAGCAGATTTCATTAAAAGGTAGGAGAAAATTATCTTAATTCTCTTTCTGAGATGTTTGGAAATACTCTAAGAAGGAGACCCGTGACTCCCTCAGATTTACTTCAGTGAGTAAAAATCTAATGGAATCCAGATCCAAGAAATGAAATGTAAAGACTGGATTACCCTGAGGAAGAAAGTTTGAATTTAATAAAATATTCCTTCTAAACACTAAGCCATATAAGGGAAAGAAGAAAGTGTCTTGATACAATTACCTTCTGAAAAAATGCATATTTTAAAACAACACTAAACTGATTACGTTGCACAACAAGTAAATAAATATTAAGTCCAGTTCATAAGATACATGAGAAATACCAATAATTTCCCCCTAGGATGTTGTAAAACTGTTTCCTTGGCCATATTCTCTTTTGCCTAAGTCCCAGTCATCAAGGACAGCTGAGGTTCCATTTATTTCTACAGGTGTGTGTGTGTGTGTGTGTGTGTGTGTGTGTGTGTGTGTGTGTCAATGTAAGACTCCAGGATGAGTTGTAAGAAAAGACTCTCATTATGATGAGTCTTAAAATTCGTAGTATTTAGCTCTGAGTTTTTCTTCTCTAAAATGTGAAATATTTAGCAAAAGTTCTATTTAATTTCTCCTGAGTTAGATGAGGAATCTATTGTTCAAAATCCATTCAACTCCATTTGTTACGTTTTCAGATTCTCAAAAATTTCCATGGCTCCCTCTGCCAGCTTGTCTAGTTTTGTCACGATAACATCCAAAACCTGAGAGACAGAAAAGAAATTCTGAGGCTTTTTTCTTATGAAAGAAATATGGTCCTCTCAAACTGATCTCAAAAAAAAAAAAAAAGGTACCCAAGACTCTCATTACACCATGTGAAATAGAGCACTTGGCAAATACTGGAAAGTAAAGTTCCCCTGAGACAGGGCTTCCCTGGTGGCGCTAGTGGTTGGGAGTCCGCCTGCCGATGCAGGGGACGCGGGTTCGTGCCCCAGTCTGGGAGGATCCCATGTGCCACGAAGCGGCCGGCCCCCGTGGGCCATGGCCTCTGAGCCTGTGCTCCGCAGCGGGAGAGGCCGCAGCAGTGAGAGGCTGCAGCGGTGAGAGGCCTGCGTGCCGCAAGAAAAAAAAAAAAAAGTGATTTGGAAAAACATATATGTTGCTCCCTTTTTCTTGTATATTCCTCAAAGCTTTGGAAGAAATGTAAGCTCATGAACCAGACACAAATTCCAAGAATGGCACTGACTTCAAATCAGGACTATAGCTGTCCTTTGCGATAAAGTATAAACTCAATGGAAATTTAGAAGTCAGTTCATCCAGATTTAGAAGCTGCCTGTGGATTTCTTGGGTCCCCCTGAAGAGGCAACTCTCCTGCTTATTTTTTCCAGCTATCATTTTAGTCTTTGATGACTTGGCATGTCAGTGCAGCTCATCCAAATCATGTCAGAATTGAGAAATAGTTTAAAAAGGAGCCCCGTTTAGTTAACCCTGAAGATTAGAGTTTTTAAATCAACCGAAGAATTAAGACTTTTTTTTAAAGAACCACAGTTATTATTTACGTACCGTATACCAACGCTGTGGTGAGGACTTTTCATCTATTTTCTTTATTCCTCCTAAATAATCCTAAGAAATCATTATTTTCCTATTTTATAGATGCTGGTCTAAAGAAGTTAAGTAACTTTCCCAAAGTCATTTTATTTGATTTCCCAGAATATTTGACAAAGTTGAAAGAATTACTGCAAGGGATCTTGTCTGGGCATCTTAGTAAATAAAATGCCAAATATGACAGGTTATCCATAATGTCATACTGTATACTGCTGGATACTTTATGTTAACCAGCATCACTAAGAGAGAGGTCAATCAAGTACTCTGTTGTCCTTGGAGGGTTATCATGTGGATTATCACATTTTAAAAGAATTTTAGATTTCTATGCTAAAATTAATTTTACTCTAAAATTCCACTGAACACGAATTGAATTTACTCCTAGCATAAGAGTTCAGAACCCAGATTCTGGAGTCAGACAGATTCTGGGTTTGAGTCCTAGTTTCACCACTTACTAGCCAGATACATTTCATTCATTCATTCATTCGTTCATTCATTTTTCAAATATTTATTGATTGCCTCCCTTGTACCAGGTATTGGTCTACAGCAGTACATGAAAACTGATAAAGATGTAATTTCCAAAGGAGAAAAGTCCTATGAGAAAAGCAAACAGGATGCTATGGGGGGAAATGGGGGTAGAAAATTCATTTAGATACAGTGGTCAAGTAGACCTTCTGAGTGGTATCACTTCAGCTGAGATTTAAGGGAAAAGAAGGAGCCAAGCAAGCATGAAGGAGGGGGTTCAGACAGAGGCCAGAGCAAGGGCAAGGCCCTGAGGCTTGAGAATGGCATTTGCAGGGAAGAGGAGAGCTGTTGTGGGTTGCCACACGCTATGGCTGGAGAGGTAGGCAGGGGCCTTTTCAGCCATAAAAAATCTGAATTCTAAGTCAAGGGCAATTGTAAGCCACTAGAAGATTATTAGTAGGAGAGTGGTATCATCCAATTTACTTTTTAAGAAATACTTTATTTTTTAGAGCAGTTTTTGGTTCACAGCAAAATTGAGCAGAAGCTACACAGATTTCCCAAATATCCCCTGCCCACACACATGCACAGCTTCCCCCACCATCAACATCTTACACCGAGCCGTGCATTTGTTACAATCAATGAACCTGCACTGACACATCATCATCCAGAGCCCATAGTTTACACGGGGGTTCCCTCTTGGTGATGTACGCCCTATGGGTTTTGGCAAAAGTATGATGACATGTACCCACCATTATAGTATCATACAGAATACTTTCATTGCCCTGAAAACCCTCTGTGCTCTGCCTATTTATTCCTACCAATTTACTTTAAAAAACAACTCTAAACGCTATATGGAGAATGTATTTGTAGAGAGAAAGAGAGGAAGCAGGAAAAACAAGTGACTCTTGCACAGGGCTGGGTGGTTGGCAAAAGCCCAGGGACTTAGGAATAAATAGATGACTTCGACCTATATTTTGAAGGAAGAAGCTGTGAGACTAAGTCATACATGGGATTTGAAGAAAGGGGAAAGATAGAAATCAAAGCTGTTTCTGATTTGTACAGCAGGATGGATGATGATGTCATTTACTGGGATAGAAAAAGAGTGAGAAATAGTGTCAGGGAGAAAATCAGCTGTTCAGTTTGGTACATGTTGAGCATGCAACCCAATGTCTGTAAGAGAGCCAAGCAGAGGTGTCAAGTAGGCAGGAAGATATATGGCAGGAGCTTGTCAGACTAGTCTGGGGTGGTGATAAGCCATATATAGGAATCCTATACATTTAGATGGCATTTAAGCAGAGGACAGAATTAGAGAGAGAAGGGGCCCCACTTTCGGGGGCCTGAGAATCTGCAGGATCAAAATTTAGAGGTTAGGAAGAGACGGAGGAGTGACCAAAGGAAACTGAGGAATAGCCAGGAAAAGCCAAGCAAAACTCAAGAGGAAGTGTGACTGATACCAAGGAAAGAGAGTATTTCAAGCAGGATAGAGTGGTCAATCGTGTTGAGTGTAAGAAGATATCAGGCAAGTTACTTAATCTTTCTGAGAACCTACCAAATCTATAAAATAGGAATAATACTACTTAATTCTCTATGCTTTTTCGAAGAACTTAGTGAAATGACAAATCTAAGCCACTTAGCATGGGGCTCTGTATATAATAAGTATACAGCAGGCTTTTTTTTTTTCAATCTTCATTATCTCAATGCCATCTTTGTCGTTGTACTGTATGGAAGAGAAGTTAGCAGAGGACCGTGTTTCTAAGAATGCCAATTAAACTGCCTTTTACTATTTCTCTTTCCTTATTGACATTACAAATCATTAAAAAGGTATAAGAATAAATTTCTTCTTGTAGTAAAACACTGCTTTTCAGTGTCAGTGAGAGAGTATACCATGAACTCCTTTAAAACTTGTTTTATTTGTTTACCATTCCCTAATACCCTTTGTCTGTCCTGTAAAGTATTTGAGTGGCTTCTTTTTCCCAATTAATTTTAACCTGCAGAGGGACCAAATCAGCAAAGTTATTAACCTCTTAAGAATACCAGCCCACTTACTGTAAAAGCATTCATATAGATACCTCTTATTGGAATGTTCTCCAAAAAGCTTGCTGGTGTTTCTGAATGTTGAAGTTCTGTCTAAAAGGGAAAATTATCGAGCATGCAGCCTCTCCAAAAAGGTATGAGACATTAAAAGCTATTAAAAACAGTGAAGCATTAATGAAAAGAAAATGAGCAGTTTTCGTTTATTAAAAATTATGTAAACATACCCATTTCAGACCCATTATTATTGCACTTGGATATTCTTCCTAAATGTTATCAGCAGGTAGAAATATAAGATGAAAAATTGCTCTTAACTAGCACTTAAGAATAGAAACTTCTTTTCAAAATAGTGATCCTCACAAAGTCCTATTAGGGCTAGTTAGACTGATAACAATTCCATTAGCCTATGAAAATTCAACCAATGAAAATTTAAAGATTAAAATAAATTTTCTAAGAATCCAAGAAAAATTGAAGAAGGACTGCTTCTCTCTCATCCTCCAAATTGAACACTTGGAAATTTCCCCCAATTAATTAAAAAGATGCGTCTCAAACCTTACCAGGTGTCCCCATCCCCCGGGCCATGGACCACTACAGGTCCGAGGCCTGTTAGGAACCTGGCTGCACAGCAGGAGGTGAGCAGCGGGCGGCAGGAGAGAGAGCAAAGCTTCATCTGCCGCCCCCCATCGCTCCTCATCGCTCTCATTACCGCCTGAAACATCCCCCCTACCCCCCCCCCCTCCCCCCTGTCCGTGGAAAAATTGTCTTC
>NW_006776684.1:1404902-1409301 GCF_000442215.2 Lipotes vexillifer
CCCCCCCATCCCTCTGTCCGTGGAAAAATTGTCTTCCACGAAACCGGTCCCTGGTGCCTAAAAGGTTGGGGACCACTGACTTATACAATGCAATGGAGACCAGTCTGTAAGCAAAAATAACAGGTAATTCTCTATAAAAGAGCTAATTAATTTGTTAGTATTTATATAGAACTAGTGGATAAATAAAGAACCAGTGGATAAATATCCATGAAAGAGAAAGAGAAATATCCATGGAATATGAACTGGCTACTTGAACCCTAATTCTGATTATTGCCCCAGGCATGAACGAGCTTGAACTGACCTAGATGCTTGGGTCCCTTCTAGCTGCTCACTTTTCTTCCTCTTTTCATCCATGTTCCTACTCACTCACACCTCTTCTTTCCCTTCCTCTGGCTCTACTCCAACATCTCTTTAAGGCAATACGGGAATATAGAAATAACCCCCAAATGCATTAGAAGTAGGTGAGAAAAAGGGGTAAGAACATAAAATAGTATTAAAAAATTATATGTTTTTTTGCATGTCATGTAATTCTACATAGATGCTAAGGAAGAGACACTAATTTGGTTCTACTGCCTAGGAAACAACGCAAGTCAATGGAGTGTCTATAGTATAAAAACAGACTACTTGGGATAAGTAAATGGGTCTAATCATTTAGTAAGTCCAACCAATGACTCATTTTTCTGTTGGGATCTACATATTCGTGGGAGGTATCTTTTGTCACTATGACAGCCATTTAAACCCAGTATCAAAGTAAACTGAACTAAGAAGGAGACCATCAAATTGCTATATTATAAAGAATCGCATAATTATTCCCTATACTTAGAGCAGAAGGAACTTGCTCCTAACTGCTCTCATAAGGATAATTAACACATAAGACAGAATTATAACATAAGAAGTGACCATTTATTGAGTATGCACTCTGTGCTGGGCTTTATGATCTGCCCTCTCCATACATTATATCATCAATTATAGCTTCATCCCAGTTGCTGGCATGAATTTTAAAAGGCCATTTCCTTCTGCCAGAGTCCCTCAATGGCATCATGCCAAAGTTCAATTCAGTCAAAGCCATTCTGCACAGTCTGGGGATACAGCTCTCTCAAGATGTGGCTTGACTGTTATCTAAACTTAGAGCAAAATTGCAGCAGGGGAACTACTTATATCAGAACAGCCTGGAGTGTGTATTAAAAATGCATGTTCCGGGGCCCTCTCCATACTAACTTAACAGAATCCTGGGGGTATGTCCAGGAGACAGCATTTTAAATGTGTGCTCAGGTGACTCTTAGGCACCCTTGGTTACAGAGGGGCTGGCAAATGGTTTCTTGAGCAGTGGTCTTCAAATGTTTTGATTGCCCACTCAGTAAGAAATTTTTTGAGCGTGCTCCAATACAATATTTATGCTTATGTACAAGTTAGATCTCGGTACTGGTTTACTAATATATTATGTATATTATAAAGTATATTTTTTAAAGATGAGGCTTTAAGTAATTATTATGTAGGGATACCTTAGTAGGAGCAAAGTACAGAATAAGCTTCATTATTCTTGAAAATTTTCGATACTTAGCCAGAATTCTATAATCATCAGGCACATAGCAGCAAATTAATTGGGTTTTCTAGTGTTAATGTTATGTTTACTTATGAATGTGATTTCTAATTTATTAAAAGGCTTTGAGACACATGTTTGTACATAATGAAAGAAAATGTCCAAATGTTCACTTTGCAGAATTGTAAATGTTTAATTAAAATTTTTGTTGTGAAGTAGGTTATATATACAAGAGAGTTATATATATACAAGAGGTTATATATATACAAGAGAGTGTATAAAGATAAACAATCATAATAAGTTGAACGCCCATGTACCAACCACATAGGTCACAAAATAGAATATTACCAATACATACCTTGAAACCTCCTTGAATGACTCTCCCCAATCAAATCTATGCATGTAACCCTCCTCAAGGTAATCATTATCTTTTAAATCATTCATATTTTCTCCTTTTAATTTTACCACCTATATATGTAACCCCAAACAATAAATGACTTCCCTTTTCCTTTGTTCAAATTGTATATAAAATGGATCATACTGTATGTATTTACTGACTTGCTTTTTCACTCAACGCCATCATTTTTGAGAATCATCCATGCTAATGTGTGTAGCTCTAGTTCATTCATTTTTACTTTTGTATACAGCCGTCCTTGACATCCTCGGGGGATTTGTTCCCGGACCCCACTCAGATACCAAAATCCACAGATGCTCAAGTCCCTTATATAAAATGGCATATTATTTGCATAAAGCCTACACACGTCCTTCTGCATACTTTAAATCACCTCTAGATTACTTATAATACCCAATACAATGTAAATGCTACGTAAATAGTTGTGAATACAATGTAAATATTGTGTAAATGGTTGCCAGTCCACAGCAAATTCAAGTGTTGCCTTTTGGACCTTTCTGTAATTTTTTTCCCCCAAAATATTTTCAATTGGTGATTGATCGAATCTGCAAATGTAGAAGCCAAGGATACGGAGGGCCAACTGTAGTACTCCATTATAGGAATAACCCACAATTTATTTACTATTCTATTATAGAAGGACATTTGAATTGCATCCTGTTTCCTCTACTGTTGTTATCAACAGCACTACCATGCACATTTTTCCTTCCCAAGGTATATATCCAGGAGTGAATTTGCTGGGTCACAGGGGATGTTCAACTTTACAAAGTAATGCTAACAGTCTCCCAAAGTGATTGTATCCATTTGTTCTCTGAACCTCATGCATGAGAGTTGACATTACTTGGCTTCCTTGACCAAACCAGGTTTTGTAAATCTTTCTTTATTTTTGCCAATCTGTTGAGTGTGAAACAGGGTATCGTATTTCTTATTTAAATTGTCTAGATTACTATTAAGGTTAAGTTATGAGTCATTTTTGCTTCTTCTTCTGTGCCATCTGTTTATGTCTTTTGCTCAATTTTTTCTGATAAATTGTCATTCTTATTGATTCGCAGAATTCTTGTATATTCTGGACTCTAATCTTTTTGATTACATATGTTGAAAATATCTTCTCCCAATTTGTGATCTGTTTTTACTCTACCGTTTTTGTAAGGAATACACATTCTTAATTTAAATATAGTTGATTTATCAATCAGTTAGTGGCATCTGCCTGTGTGTGTTTTTAAAAATCCTTTCTTACCTCAAGTTCATAAAGCTCTTCTCCCCAAAGTTTTAAAATTTCGTTTTATATTTAAGTCTTTAATCTACTAGGATTGATTTTTGTGTGAGATTGGGATATACTTTTTCTTTTCATTTGGTAACAAATAGCCCAAGCACCATTTGTAGAGTTATCCTTTCTCCATTGAATCGCAATGCCTGCTTTGTGTGCATGGATTATTTCTGAGTTCTCTATTTTATCCACAGGCCTATCTATTTATCCCTGACCTAAAACCACACTATCTTGATAACTTACAGCTTTATAATAAATCTTAATACCTAGAAGGACACATCCTTTGATTCTGTTCTTTCTATCAAGAATGACTTGGCTGGAGACCTTCAGGATGGCGGAGGAGTAAGACGTGGAGATCACCTTCCTCCCCACAAATACATCAGAAATACATCTACACGAGGAACACCTCCTACAGAACACCTACTGAACGCTGGCAGAAGACCTCAGACCTCCCAAAAGGCAAGAAACTCCCCACGTACCTGGGTAGGGCAAAAGAAAAAAGAAAAAACAGAGACAAAAGAATAGGGACAGGACCTGCACCAGTGGGAGGGAGCTGTGAAGGAGGAAAAGTGTCCACACACTAGGAGCCCCTTCGCGGGCGGAGACTGCGGGTGGCGGAGAGGGGGGAGCTTCAGAGCCGCAGAGGAGGGCGCAGCCACAGGGGCGCAGAGGGCAAAGCGGAGAGATTCCCGCACAGAGGATCGGTGCAGACTGGCACTCACCAGCCCGAGACGCTTGTCTGCTCACGCGCCGGAACGGGCGGGGCTGGGAGCCGAGGCTTGGGCTTCGGAGGTCAGACCCCAGAGAGAGGACTGGGGGTGGCTGCGTGAACACAGCCTGACAGGGCTAGTGCGCCACAGCTAGACAGGAGGGAGTCCAGGAAAAAGTCTGCACCTGCCTAGGAGGCAAGAGACCACTGTTTTGGGGTGCACGAGGAGAGGGAATTCAGAGCACCACCTAAACGAGCTCTAGAGACGGGCATGAAACGCTAAGGCTGCTGCTGCTGCCACCAGGAAGCCTGTGTGCAAGCACAGGTCACTGTCCACACCTCCCCTCCCTGGAGCCTGTGCAGCCCGCCACTGCCAGGGTCCCGGGATCCAGGGACAACTCCCCCGGCAGAACGCCCGGCGCGCCTCAGGCTGGTGCACCGTCACGCCGGCCTCTGCCGCCGCAGGCTTGCCCC
>NW_006776684.1:1409548-1443232 GCF_000442215.2 Lipotes vexillifer
CAGTGGGAGGGAGCTGTGAAGGAGGAAAAGTGTCCACACACTAGGAGCCCCTTCGCGGGCGGAGACTGCGGGTGGCGGAGAGGGGGGAGCTTCAGAGCCGCAGAGGAGGGCGCAGCCACAGGGGCGCAGAGGGCAAAGCGGAGAGATTCCCGCACAGAGGATCGGTGCAGACTGGCACTCACCAGCCCGAGACGCTTGTCTGCTCACGCGCCGGAACGGGCGGGGCTGGGAGCCGAGGCTTGGGCTTCGGAGGTCAGACCCCAGAGAGAGGACTGGGGGTGGCTGCGTGAACACAGCCTGACAGGGCTAGTGCGCCACAGCTAGACAGGAGGGAGTCCAGGAAAAAGTCTGCACCTGCCTAGGAGGCAAGAGACCACTGTTTTGGGGTGCACGAGGAGAGGGAATTCAGAGCACCACCTAAACGAGCTCTAGAGACGGGCATGAAACGCTAAGGCTGCTGCTGCTGCCACCAGGAAGCCTGTGTGCAAGCACAGGTCACTGTCCACACCTCCCCTCCCTGGAGCCTGTGCAGCCCGCCACTGCCAGGGTCCCGGGATCCAGGGACAACTTCCCCGGCAGAACGCACGGCGCGCCTCAGGCTGGTGCAACGTCACGCCGGCCTCTGCCGCCGCAGGCTTGCCCCGCACCCGTACCCCTCCCTCCCTCCCTCCCTCCGGCCTGAGCGAGAGCCAGAGCCCCCCAATCAGCTGCTCCTTTAACCCCATCCTGTCTGAGTGAAAAACAGACGCCCTCAGGCGACCTACACGCAGAGGCGGGGCCAAATCCAAAGCTGAACCCCGGGAGCTGTGCGAACAAAGAAGAGAAAGGGAAATCTCTCCCAGCAGCCTCAGGAGCAGTGGATTAAATCTCCACAATCAACCTGATGTACCAAGCATCTGTGGAATACCTGAATAGACAACGAATCATCCCAAAATAAAGGTGATGGACTTTGGGAGCAATGATATTTTTTTTTCCTTTTTGTCTTTCTGTGTGTATGTGTATGCTTCTTTGTGTGATTTTCTCTGTATATCTTTGCTTTTACCATTTGTCCTAGGGTTCTGTCTGTCCATTTCTCTATTTTTATTTTTTCAATTTTTTTATTTTTAATAATTATTTTTTATTTTAATAACTTTCTTTTCTTTTCTTTCTTCCTTCCTTCCTTTCTTGCTTTCTTGCTTTCTTTCTTTTTTTCTCCCTTTTTTCCAGAGCCGTGTGGCTGACAGGGTCTTGGTGCTCCGGCCAGGTGTCAGACCTGTGCCCCTGAGGTGGGAGAGCCGAGTTCAGGACTTTGGTCCATCAAAGACCTCCCGGCTCCACATAATATCAAGCAGTGAAAGCTCTCCCAGAGATCTCCATCTCAACGCTAAGACCCAGCCCCCCTCAATGACCAGCAAGCTACGGTGCTGGACACCCTATGCCAAACAACTAGCAAGACAGGAGCACAACCCCACCCATTAGCAGAGAGGCTGCCTAAAATCATAATAAGGTCACACACACCCCAAAACACATCATCAGATGCAGTCCTGCCCACCAGAAAGACAAAATCCAGCCTCATCCACCAGAACACAGGCACCAGTCCCCTCCACCAGGAAGCCTACACAACCCACTGAACCAACCTTACCCAATGGGGGCAGAGAGCAAAAACAACGGGAACTATGAACCTGCAGCCTGCAAAAAGGAGACCCCAAACACAGTAAGTTAAGCCAAATGAGAAGACAGAGAAATACACAGCAGATAAAGGAGCAAGGTAAAAACCCACCAGATGAAACAAATGAAGAGGACATAGGCAGTCTACCTGAAAAAGAATTCAGAGTAATGATAGTAAAGATGATCCAAAATCTTGGAAATAGAATACAGAAAATACAAGAAACATTTAACAAGGACCTAGAAGAACTAAAGAGCAAACAAACAATGATGAACGACACAATAAATGAAATTAAAGATTCTCTAGAAGGAATCAATAGCAGAATAACTGAGGCAGAAGAATGTATAAATGACCTGGAAGATAAAACAGTGGAAATAACTACTGCAGAGCAGAATAAAGAAAAAAGAATGATAAGAACTGAGGACAGTCTCAGAGACCTCTGGGACAACATTAAACACACCAACATTTGAATTATTAGGGGTCCTGGAAGAAGAAGAGAAAAAGAAAGGGACTGAGAAAATATTTGAAGAGATTATAGTTGAAAACTTCCCTAATATGGGAAAGGAAATAGTTAATCAGGTCCAGGAAACACAGAGAGTCCCATACAGGATAAATCCAAGGAGAAACATGCCAAGACATATATTAATCAAACTATCAAAAATTAAATACAAAGAAAAAATATTAAAAGCAGAAAGGGAAAAACAACAAATAACTTGCAAGGGAATACCCATAAGGTTAACAGCTGATCTTTCAGCAGAAACTCTGCAAGCCAGAAGGGAGTGGCAGGACATATTTAAAGTGATGAAAGGGAAAAAGCTACAACCAAGATTACTCTACCCAGCAAGGATCTCATTCAGATTTGACAGAGAAATTAAAACCTTTACAGACAAGCAAAAGCTAAGAGAATTCAGCACCACCAAACCAGCTTTACAACAAAAGCTAAAGGAACTTCTCTAGGCAGGAAACACAAGAGAAGGAAGAGACCTACAATGACAAACACAAAACAGTTAAAAAACGGTAATAGGAACACACATATCGATAACTACCTTAAATGTAAATGGACTAAATGCTCCAACCAAAAGACACAGACTGGCTGAATGGATACAAAAATAAGACCCATATATATGCTGTCTACAAGAGACCCACTTCAGACTTAGGGACACATACAGACTGAAAGTGAGGGGATGGAAAAAGATATTCCATGCAAGTGGAAATCAAAAGAAAGCTGGAGTAGCAGTTCTCATATCAGACAAAACAGACTTTAAAATAAAGACTATTACAAGAGACAAAGAAGGACACTACATAATGATCAATGGACCAATCCAAGAAGAAGATATAACAAATGTAAATATTTATGCACCCAACACAGGAGCACCTCAATACAAAAGGCAAATGCTAACAGCCATCAAACGGGAAATCCACAGTAACACAATCGTAGCAGGGGACTTTAACACCCCCCTTTCACCAACGGACAGATCACCCAAATTGAAAATAAATAAGGAAACACAGCTTTAAATGATATATTAAACAAGATGGATTTAATTGATATTTATAGGACATTCCATCCAAAAACAACAGAATACACTTTCTTCTCAAGTGCTCATGGAACATTCTCCAGGATAGATCATATCTTGGGTCACACATCGAGCCTTGGTAAATTTAAGAAAACTGAAATCGTATCAAGTATCTTCTCTTACCACAATGCTATGAGACTAGATATCAATTACAGTAAAAAAAACTGTAAAAAATTCAAACACATGGAGGCTAAACAATACACTACTTAATAACCAAGAGATCACTGAAGAAATCAAAGAGGAAATTAAAAAATATCTAGAAACAAATGACAATGAAAACACAACAACCCAAAACCTATGGGATGCAGCAAAAGCAGTTCTAAGAGGGAAGTTAACAGCAATACAATCCTACCCTAAGAAACAAGAAAAACCTCAAATAAACAACCTAACCTTACATCTAAAGCAATTATAGAAAGAAGAACAAAAAAACCCCAAAGTTAGCAGAAGGAAAGAAATCATAAAGATCAGAAATAAATGAAAAAGAAATGAAGGAAACAATAGCAAAGATCAATAAAACTAAAAGCTGGTTCTTTGAGAAGATAAACAAAATGGATAAACCATTAGCCAGACTCATCAAGAAAAAAAGGGAGAAGACTCAAATCAACAGAATTAGAAATGAAAAAGGAGAAGTAACAACTGACACTGCAGAAATACAAAGGATCACAAGAGATTACTACAAGCAACTCTATGCCAATAAAATGGACAACCTGGAAGAAATGGACAAATTCTTAGAAATGCACAGCCTTCCGAGACTGAACCAGGAAGAAATAGAAAATATAAACAAACCAATCACAAGCACTGAAATTGAGACTGTGATTAAAAATCTTCCAACAAACCAAATCCCAGGACCAGATGGCTTCACAGGCAAATTCTACCAAACATTTAGAGAATAGCTAACACCTATCCTTCTCAAACTCTTACAAAATGTAGCAGAGGGAGGAACACTCCCAACCTCATTCTACAAGGCCACCATCACCCTGATTCCAAAACCAGACAAAGATGTCACAAAAGAAGAAAACTACAGGCCAATGTCACTGATGAACATAGATGCAAAAATCCTCAACAAAATACTAGCAAACAGAATCCAATAGCACAATAAAGGATCGTACACCATGATCAAGTGGGGTTTATCCCAGGAATGCAAGAATTCTTCAATATACACGAATCAATCAATGTGATACACCATATTAACAAATTGAAGGAGAAAAACCATATAATCATGTCAATAGATACAGAAAAAGCTTTTGACAAAATTAAACACCCATTTATGATAAAAACCCTCCAGAAAGTAGGCATAGAGGGAACTTAGCTCAACATAACGGCCATATATGACAGACCCACAGCTAACATCGTTCTCAATGGTGAAAAACTGCAACCATTTCCACTAAGATCAGGAACAAGACAAGGTTGCCCACTCTCACCACTATTATTCAACATAGTTTTGGAAGTTTTAGCCACAGCAATCAAAGAAGAAAAAGAAATAAAGGGAATCCAAATCGGAAGAGAAGAAGTAAAGCTGTCACTGTTTGCAGATGACATGATACTTTACATAGAGAATCCTAAAGATGCTACCAGAAAACTACTAGAGCTAATCAGTAAATTTGGTAAAGTAGCAGGATACAAAATTAATGCACAGAAATCTCTTGCATTCCTATACACTAATGATGAAAAATCTGAAAGAGAGATTAAGGAAATGCTCCCATTTACCACTGCAGCAAAAAGAATAGAATACCTAGGAATAAACCTACCTAAGGAGACAAAAGACCTGTATGCAGGAAACTATAAGACACTGATGAAAGAAATTAAAGATGATACAAACAGACGGAAATACACCATGTTCTTGGATTGGAAGAATCAACATTGTGAAAATGACTCTACTACCCAAAGCAATCTACAGATTCAGTGCAATCCCTATCAATCTACCAATGGCATTTTTCACAGAACTAGAACAAAAAATTTCACAATTTGTATGGAAACACACAAGACCCCGAATAGCCAAAGCAATCTTGAGAAAGAAAGCCAAGCTGGAGGAATCAGGCTCCCTGACTTCAGACTATACTACAAAGCTACAGTAATCAAGACAGTATGGTACTGGCACAAATATAGAAATATAGATCAATGGAACAGGATAGAAAGCCCAGAGTTAAACCCATGCACAAATGGTCACCTTATTTTTGATAAAGGAGGCAAGAATATACAATGGAGAAAAGATAGCCTCTTCAATAAGTGGTGCTGGGAAAACAGGACAGCTACATGTAAAAGAATAAAATTAGCACACTCCCTAACACCATACACAAAAATAAACTCAAAATGGATTAAAGACTTAAATGTAAGCCCAGACACCATAAAACTCTTAGAGGAAAACATAGGCAGAACATTCTATGACATAAATCACAGCAAGATCCTTTTTGACCCACCTCCTAGAGAAATGGAAATAAACCCCAAAATAAATAAATGGGACCTAATGAAACGTAAAAGCTTTTTCACAGCAAAGGAAACCATAAACAAGATGAAAAGAGAACCCTCAGAATGGGTGAAAATATTTGCAAATGAAGCAACTGACAAAGGATTAATCTCCAAAATTTACAAACAGCTCATGCAGCTCAATATCATAAAAACAAAAAACCCAATCCAAAAATGGGCAGAAGACCTAAATAGACATTTCTCCAAAGAAGATATACAGATTGCCAACAAATACATGAAAGGATGCTCAACATCACTAATCATTAGAGAAATGCAAATCAAAACTACAATGAGGTATCATCTCACACCTGTCAGAATGGCCATCATCAAAAGATCTATAATCAATAAATGTTGGAGAGGGTGTGGAGAAAAGGGAACCCTCTTGCACTCTTGGTGGGAAGGTAAATTGATACAGCCACTATGGAGGACAATATGGAGGTTCCTTAAAAAACTATAAATAGAATTACCATTCGACCCAGCATTCCCACTCCTGGGCATATACCCTGAGAAAACCATAATTCAAAAAGAGTCATGTACCACAGTGTTCACTGCAGCTTTATTTACAATAACTGGGACATGGAAGCAACCTAAGTGTCCACTGAAAGATGAAAGGATAGAGAAGATGTGGCACATATATACAATGGAATATTACTCAGCCATAGAAAGAAACGAAATTGAGTTATTTGTAGTGAGGTGGATGGACCTAGAGTCTGTCATACAGAGTGAAGTCAGAAAGAGAAAAACAAATACCATATGCTAACACATACATATGGAATCTAAAAAAAAAAAAAAAGTTATGAAGAACCTAAGGGCAGGACAGGAATAAACATGCAGACATTGAGAATGGACTTGAGGACATAGGGAAGGGGAAGGGGAAGCTGAGACGAAGTGAGAGAGTGGCATGGACTTAAATATACTACCAAATGTAAAATAGATAGCTAGTGGGAAGCAGCCACATAGCACAGGGAGATCGACTCGGTGCTTTGTGACCACTTAGTCGGGTGGGATAGGGAGGGTGGGAAGGAGACACAAAAGGGAGGAGATATGGGCATATATGTATATGTATAGCTGATTCAATTTGTTATAAAGCAGAAACTAATACACCATTGTAAAGCAATTATACTCCAATAAAGATGTTAAAACAAACAAACAAAAAAGAATGACTTGGCTATTCTTAGGCATTTACTCTATATAAATTTCAGCATATATAATGTGCTCTTCCATATAAATTCACATAAACAAAAGTTATAAATTTCCCAAAGTAAAAGAACACAAAAAAACCTGTTGGGGTTTTGACTGGAATTGCACTGAATCCAAAAATCCATTTGAGAACTGACATCTTTAAAACATTGAGATTTCCTACCTGTGATTCTCTATTTATTTAGATTTTTAATAATTTTCCAAATATTTGCAATTTTTTTCTTCCCAAGGTTTCATATATCTTTTAAAAAATTCCTAGGTATTTGGTTATTGTTGTTATGTAAATGGTATTTGTTTCTGAATACATTATCTAACTGCTGCTGATGTGTTGAAACACAATTGCCTTTTATATATTGAGTTTCTATCTAGCAATTTCTACAAGCTCCCTAAATAACTGTGACATTTTATTTGTACAGTCTTTGGGTGTTCCATATATACAGCATATAATCTGAAAATAATAATTCTGTTTTTTCCATTGCCATTCTTATACCTTTTACTTTTTTTCTTTTTTTACTCTGTTGGTAGGATATCAGGGATGCTCTTTAATATGAGTGATGGCAGCTGCTTCTGTCTTATTCCTGATCACAAATGAAAATTTTCAGTGTGTCTCCACTAAGTATTATCTTTGCTTTCAAACTTTTTGTGAATGTGCTTATAAGTTTATGAAAGTTCCCTTATATTTTTACTTTGTTAATAGTTTTCACTATGACTGGATGCTGAATTTTCTCAAATGCTTTCCCAGCATCTATAGAGTTCATCACATGATTTTTCTCCTTTGACTTATGAACGTGGGGAACTGCTTAATTGATTTTCTAATATGATGCCAACCTTGCATTCCTAGGAGAAATACAGCTTGCTTGTGAAATATCAACCTTTGGATGAGAAAGTCTTTGAGCCCAAAGATGCGGTAGGTGCCCACGTAGATGTTCCCTAGCACCTCGTACTTAGCACACCATATTGTAATTGCCCATTTACTGGTCTGTCCCACACTAAAATACAAGCCTTCTCAAGAAGATACAGTATAGTTAATCTATTTTACTCTCAGTATTTAGCACAGTGTTTTTTGGCCCATAGTAGGAATTCAATAAATAACTGTTAAATTAAATCTCAAACTTTCACAAGATTGCAGATTAATACAGATTGTTTTATCAAAAATAAGTCCCTGGTGTTATGGACTAACCAACCACTCCACTTACTCTCATCTTTAATAATAATGGTTTTCGAAGTGGTCCCAGACCAGCAGCAACAGCATCACCCAGAACTTGTTAAGGATGCGTGTTTTCAAGGGAACCTCCTACACTGTTGGTAGGAATGTAAGTTGGTGCAGCCGCTATGGAGAACAGTATGGACGTTCTGATCCAGTAGTCCCACTCCTGAGCATAAATTTGGAGAAAACTATAATTCAAAAAGATATATGCACCTCAATGCTCATTGCAGCACTACTGACAATAGCCAAGACATAGAAGCAACCTAAATGTCCATCAACAGATGAATGGATAAAGAAGATGTGTCATATATATATATATATATATAATGGAATACTACTCAGCCATGAAAAAGAATGAAATAATGCCATTTGCAGCAACATGGGTGAACATGGAGCTAGAGATTATCGTACAAAGTGAAGTAAGTCAGAAAGAAAATGACAAATATCATATGATATCACTAATATGTGGAATCTAAAATATGACACAAATGAAACAGAAACAGGATCAGGGGCATAGAGAATAGACTGGTGGTTGCCAAGGGGGAGGTGGGTGGGAGAGGGTTGCACTGGGAGTTTGGGACTAACAGATGCAAACTGTTATATATAGAATGGATAAACAACAAGGTCCTACTGTATAGCACAGGGAACTATCCTGCGATAAACCGTAATGGAAAAGAATATGAAAAAGAATATATACATATACATATATATATATATATATATATATATATATAAAACTGAATCACTTTGCTGTACAGTAGAAATGAACACAACATTGTAAATCAACTATACTTTAATAAAATAAATTTTTTAAAAAAGAGACCACATATTATATGAAATGTTCCCAATAGGCAAATCTCTAGAAACAGAAAGCAAATTGGTGGTTGCCTAGGGCTGGGGTTGGGAGGAAACTGAAAGTGACTGCTAAAGGGTACAGGGTTTCTTTTTGGGGTGATGAAAATTGATTCTAAAATTGATTGTGGTGATGGTTGCACAACTCTGTGAATATACTAAAAACCACTGAATTGTACACTTTAAGTGGATTCATAATATGGTACATGAATTATATCTCAATAAAATTGTTTACAAAAAATAAAAAAGAAAAGCACATTTTCAAATCCCATCCCAGACCTACCAAATCAGAAACTGGTGGTAGGGCCCAGAAATCTGTGGTTTAACAAGCCCTCCAGGTGATACTAATGTTTTTTAAAGTTTGAAAGCCACTACCCTATAAGGTTTTACTTTCCAAATGGTGTACTGCACTCCCAAGGCAGATAACTTCCTAAACACATACATTGATGAAATTGCTAATTGAGCTCACAGCCTTGAATAATGCAAGGCTACATGTTGATTTTGCCCAAGACATAACCAGCTAGGTTGGAGATTAGACTTAATTTTACATGCTCACAGGTTGCCAAGAAAGAGAATGTTGATATTGCAAGAGCATAACCAAACAGACTACAGGCTTTCAAACTGTCTTCCTTGGATCCCTAGAATTCCTTACAACTCTACAAGTGCCACTGCAGACAGAATAGATGGGACTGCAGACCTTCCACCCTCCACTACAAATAGAGCATCTGTTTCTGTTTCCCACATTGGGGTTCTCCGTATGATTTCACGTGAATAAAGGATTCAATCTCTGAAACCAAAAAGGTTTCAAGATTACTGACACAGTGTCCTGAATGGGTGGGAAAACTCACTCAACCAAACTCAAGTAGTTTTATTAGGTAACTCTTAATCTTTTCAAGCGATCAAGTGCAAGGTGAGTCACAGTGATCTGTTCCAAACAAGAGTGTCCACTATGAGAAGCAGAATTGGTTCTTTACATACATGATCTCAGGTGTCTTCACAATGGCCTTATGACATAGGCACTATTATGTCCACTTGATAGCTTGTGATGCTGAAGGACAGAGGTCAAGTAACTTGCCAGAGCATCACACAGCTAGTACACAGTGAAGTCAGATTCTATCCTACACAATCTGGCTGCACAGACTCTGAACCAAAAGCAATATGTTAAATTGTTTTAGTTAAAGTGCTGAAATTTCCAAAAGATTTACTTTCTGTATGTATGTGTGTTTATATTCATATATACATATATCTGTATAGATGTATATATATATGAATTCTGGGAGACAAGGGAGTGGCATCATAGCGAGAATGCTAAGAATGTCCTGCCGCACAGCCCAAGTTTATCTGCCGCAATAGATCACAAAGAGCTACCTGTTAACTGTTAACTCTTCTGATGATTACAGATTACCACAGTGCATGACTTCCAAATCTGGGAGATGTTTGTCCAAATACGAATGTGCCCTTGAGAGTGTTTTCCACATAAGAGAATCATTTATCAAGCGTGTCATGGCAGCAAAAGGGCTGAGAACTGACCGTTGCTTTAGAGGGTATACGTTGCAGTTGTGTGCTGATTTTAATTATCTACCAGCCAGAGGATGCTGTGACCTAGTACACACCTTTTTAAGATTCTAAAGTGACTGAAAGCTCATAGTCTTTCAAAGAGACAAAAACGTTTGGGAGATTTGGTTGTATAAGTTGCAGTCATTTGTCGGAAAAGAAGAAAAGGCAAAAATTAGAAGTGAGAGATGGGCTTCAAATGCTTAGGGGAGCTGGGAGCTGAATTTTCCAGAGCAAAATATTCCTCAGTCATCTTTAACATAGCCATCCAGGCCACCTTAATTCCTAATAACATTCCCGATGTTTTATTAATAAATCTTGAGGAACATGGATTATTTATTTCTAGATTTAATTCATTTAATACATGAATAAACCTCTCCTCAAGCTGATATTTACACACAGCACCTAGCCATATAGATTACTTACAGAATCAGGATGCAAATCAAACTCATCATACTCTCATTGCCTTTTCGTCAACATCTCATTGCACAATAAGATATTTGGCTATTGGAAGATCTACATCAACATTCTTTGTATACAGTGTACTCTTTCTCAGTGCTTAAAACACATTTGACAATATATTTTCAGTTTTAAAATCTAAGCTTAAGAAGACTATAAGGGTGATATTAATGAAAATGACCTCTAAAAATTCTCTACTCTACAATAGAAATGGGAACACTGGTGAAAATTGTCATGATCAACTTTTCGGAACTCTGGAAATTAATCAAAGGCTATAAACAATCAGGGAACATTTTTTCAAGAAAAAAGGCTGCATCTTGATAAGAACAATGAGCCTTGTGCCATTTAACTTGCCCTATTTCCATCCCCTTCTCACTCTATGATAACCCTGAAAACCAAGAGCCCACAATCACAGTTAAAACCAGCAACCTGGCAACCACTGAAGGTAGCAAAAAGGAGCTGGTGTTCATTCAAAACACAATAGGGGGCTTCCCTGGTGGCGCAGTGGTTGAGAGTCCGCCTGCCGATGCAGGGGACACGGGTTCGTGCCCCGGTCCGGGAAGATCCCACATGCCGCGGAGCAGCTGGGCCCGTGAGCCATGGCTGCTGAGCCTGCGCGTCCGGAGCCTGTGCTCCTGCAGAGGAGAGGCCACAACAGTGAGAGGCCCACGTACCGCAAAAACAAACAAACACACACAATAGGATAACAAAAAAACGGGATAAAATTAAAAGTTGAGGAATAAGATATTTATGTGGGGCTTTGCAATTATCTGACATATTCCTGGGAATCTAGAGGGCCACATAGTTGCGTAATGCTGTGCACATGCTCTCACCACTTCCATTTAACATTGTCCTGGAGGTTCAAGCCAGGACAAAATGGCAAGAAGAAAAGGAAGGCATCTAGCTAAGAAAGGAAGAAGCAAAAGTATTTCTATTTGCAGATGTCATGGTGTTATTTTTATAAAACCTCAAGAAATCCACATATGCAAAAAACCTATCAAAGCTAATAATCAGGTTCAACAAAGTTGTAGACACAAGAAACAACTGTATTTCTATACAATCCAAGAATTTAAAAATTTAAAGTCTATTTATAATAGCATCGATAAGAACAAAATCCTTAGGAATAAATTTAACAGAAGAAGTGAAAGATGGGTATATTGAAAACTGTAAAACATCATTGAAAGAAATTAAAGAAGGCCTAAATAAGTGGAAACATAAACCATATTCATGGGTCGGAAGATTTAATGCTGTTTGATTATGTATTAGTTTCTTACAGCTACTGTAACAAATTACCACGAAGTGGGTAGCCTAAAACAACAGAAATCTATTCTCTCCCACAGCTGTGGAGGTCAGAAGTCTGAACTCAAGGTGTCCTCAAGGATATGCTCCCTCTGAATCTTTCCTTGCCTGTTCCAGCTTCTGGTGGCTCCAGGCATTTTTTGGTTTGGGGTTGGTTATATGACTCCAATCTCTGCCTCCATCTTCACATGGTCTTCTCCCCTGTGTGTCTTCAGTCTTAAAATCTCCCTCTACCTTTATCTTATAAGAACAACTGTCATTGGATTTAGCTGTAAATCCAAGACGATCTTATTTTGAAGCCCTTAACTTAATTACATCTATAAAGAGTCACTGTCCAGAAAAATCCACATTCACAGGTTCCAGAGTTTAGGATGTAACCTATCCTTTTGGGGCCACCATTCAACCCATTACAGATGGAAGGACTCTCTAAATTGATTCAGAGTCAAAATGCAATCCTTATCAAAATTCCAGCTACTTTTTTCCCCCCCAGAAATTGGGAAGCTGACCCTAAAGTACATAAGAATATACAAGGGACCTAGATTGCCAAAACAATCTTGAAAAAAAATAACAAACTTGAATGATTCACACTCTTCAACTTTAAAACTTAATACAAAGTTACAGTAACTAAGACTGTGTAGTACTGGCATATGCCTATTTAGATCAATGGGATAGAGTTGAGAGTCCAGAAATAAACCCATACATTCATAGTTTATTGATTTTTGACAAGGGGATCAAGACAAGTCAATGGGGAAAGAATAGTCTTTTCAACAAATGGTGCTGGGACAACTGGATATCCACATGCAAAAGAATGAATTTGAACCCCTCCCTCACCCTATACACAAAGATTAATTCAAAATGAGTCGTAGACCTAAATGTAAAGGCTAACAGTTACATTTCTTGAGTAAACTCTTAGATAATTATTCCTTTGGGTTAGGCAATGGTTCCGTAGATATGACACCAAAAGCAAAAAATAGATAAATTTGACTTAGTCAAAATTAAAAACTTTTTTGCTGAAAGGGCACCATCAAAAAAGTGAAAAGACAACCCACAGAATAGGAGAAGGTATTTGCAAATCATATATCTGATAAAAGACTTGTGTCTAGAATATATAATGAACCCTAATAACTCAACAATAAAAAAACAAATAATCTGATTTTAAAATGGGAAAATTATCTGAATAGATATTTCTCCAAAGAAGACATACGAATGACCAATAAGGACCTGAAAAGATGCTCAGCATCATGAGTCCTTAGGAAAATGCAAATTCAAACCTCAATGAGATAACATTTCACTTTTCCACTAAGATGGCTAGAATAACAAAGACAATATAACAAGTATTGCCAAGGATATTAAGAAATTGGAAACCTCATACACTGCTGTGGGGGTGTAAAATGGTGTAGTGCCTTTGGAAAACATTCTGGCAGTTCCTCAAAATGTTAAACATAGAGTTACCATATGACCCGGCAATTCTGCTCCTAGGTATACATCCAAAAGAACTGAAAACACAAAAACTTGTACACTAATGTTCACAGCAGTATTATTCATAATAGCCAAAAAGTGGAAACAACCCAAGTGTCCTTCCACTGATGAATAGAAAAATAAAATATGGTATCTCCCTACAGTGGAATATTATGCAGCAATCAAAAGGAATGAAGTACTTAAACATGCTGCAACATGGACATACCTTGAAAACATCATCAGTCACAAAAGGCTACATACTGTATAACTCCTTTAATGTGAAATGTTCAGAAGAGTCAAATCTATAGAGACAAAAAGTAGAGTATTGGTTTTCTACGCTGAGGGAAAATGGGGACTGCCAATGGGTATAAGATTTAATTTTGAAGTGATGAAAATGTTCTAAAATTGAGTATGGTGATGATGGTACAACTCTGTGAATATATTAAGAACTACTGAATTGTATACTTTATTTTTTATTTTTTATTTTTATTTTTTTTTATTTTTTGCGGTGCGCAGGCCTCTCACTGTTGTGGCCTCTCCCGTTGCGGAGCACAGGCTCCGGACGCGCAGGCTCCGCGGCCATGGCTCACGGGCCCAGCCGCTCCGCGGCATGTGGGATCCTCCCGGACCGGGGCACGAACCGGTGTCCCCTGCATCGGCAGGCGGACTCTCAACCACTGCGCCACCAGGGAAGCCCAGAATTGTATACTTTAAATAGGTGACTTGTATGGTGTGTGAATTATATCTCAATAAAGCAACAACAATAGATGAAACTGGACAAAGGATGTAGGGATCTATTATCTTTTCAACTTTCCTATAAATCTAAGATTGCTAAACTAAAAAAGTATATTTAAAAAGATTATAAAAGTAATGAAACTATTTGTACAAACATTAGAAAATACAGTAAGAAAACATGAGGGAAAGAAAGAATTTCCATACTTGGGCTTCACAAACAATTTCATTAATATTATTTTGATACATGTGCTTCCAGATTTTTATCTTTGAATTTTTGAACAAGAATGATATTACAATATACATGATTTTTGTTCTCTTTTTCTTTTTACTGAATAACTCTTCATCCTTATGAGATACATCTATAATAACATTTATAATGGCTACTGAGCATTTTATTACCATAATTTATCTAAGCAATCCCCTAATTTATACATTTAGATTGTTTTAAATTTTAATATTTTATTTTTTTAACATCTTTATTGGAGTATAATTGCTTTACAGTGGTGTGTTAGCTTCTGCTTTATAACAAAGTGAATCAGTTATACATATACATATGTTCCCATATCTCTTCCCTCTTGCATCTCCCTCCCTCCCACCCTCCCTATCCCACCCCTCTAGGTGGTCACAAAGCACCGAGCTGATCTCCCTGTGCTATGCGGCTGCTTCCCACTAGCTATCGATTTTACGTTTGGTAGTGTATATATGTCCATGCCACTCTCTTTCTTTGTCCCAGCTTAACCTTCCCCCTACCAGTATCCTCAAGTCCATTCTCTAGTAGGTCTGTGTCTTTATTCCCATCTTGCCCCTAGGTTCTTCATGATCATTTTTTTTTCTTAGATTCCATATATATGTGTTAGCATATGGTATTTGTTTTTCTCTTTCTGACTTACTTCACTCTGTATGACAGACTCTAGGTCCATCACTACAAATAACTCAATTTTGTTTCTTTTTATGGCTGAGTAATATTCCATTGTATATATGTGCCACATCTTCTTTATCCATTCATCTGTCGATGGACACCTAGGTTGCTTCCATGTCCTGGCTGTTGTAAATAGAGCTGCAATGAACATTGTGGTACATGACTCTTTTTGAATTATGGTTTTCTCAGGGTATATGCCCAGTAGTGGGATTGCTGGGTCGTATGGTAGTTCTATTTTTAGTTTTTTAAGGAACCTCCATACTGTTCTCCATAGTGGCTGTATCAATTTACATTCCCACTAACAGTGCAAGTGTTCCCTTTTCTCCACACCCTCTCCAGCATTAATTGTTTATAGATTTTTTGATGATGGCCATTCTGACCGGTGTGAGATGATATCTCATTGTAATTTTGATTTGCATTTCTCTAATGATTAATGATGTTGAGCATCTTTTCATGTGTTTGTTGGCAGTCTGTATATCTTCTTTGGAGAAATGTCTATTTAGGTCTTCTGCCCATTTTTGGATTGGGTTGTTTGGTTTTTGATATTGAGCTGCATGAGCTGCTTGTAAATTTTGGAGATTAATCCTCTGTCAGTTGCTTCATTTGCAATAAATTTTATTATTTTAAACACTTTTAATGAATACTCTTGTAGATAAGTTACTGTATACACTTACAATTACTTACTCTGAATTAATTTCTAGAAAGTGCTGGACAATAGGTATGTACATTTCTTCCAGAAAGACTTCTGCTCCCACCAATCACGTATGTGACTGCCTGTTTCTTCACATAACTCC
The DNA here is from genome assembly GCF_000442215.2 of Lipotes vexillifer. Lineage (NCBI taxonomy): Eukaryota > Metazoa > Chordata > Mammalia > Artiodactyla > Lipotidae > Lipotes > Lipotes vexillifer. Next base: position 1,425,708 of record NW_006776684.1, read on the forward strand.
CCAAACTCCCCAGCTTACTATCATTTTTGAATCTTTGCAATTTGATGGGTGGAACACAGTAGCTTTTCTAATTTAATTATCTGACTGTTAATGACTGAACTACTTTCTTTTCTCCCTCCCTCCCTCCCTCCCTTCCTTCAGCCATATGTGTGTTTTCTTTTGTAAATTGGCTGCCGTTAACCAATTTCATAATTGGGAGTTTGTCTTTTACTATGGCTTTACTGATATTGAGAATACATCTTAAATAGATTTATAAATGTACATTGCAAAGTTTATTCTCAGGTCATTCATTTACTTTTTAATTTGTGTGTGGGGGGTTTAAAAAATCTATACAATTTAAAATTTTATAGTTTGGGACTTTCCTGGTGGTCCAGTGGTTAAGACTCCATGCTTCCAATGCAGGGGGACCAGGTTCGATCCCTGGTCAGGGAACTAGATTCTGCATGCTGCAACTAAAAGATCCCGCGTACTGCAACTAAGACCTGGCACAGCCAAATAAATAAATAAATATTAAAAAAAATTTTATAGTCCAAGGTTTCTCTGTTTGATGTCATATTTAGAAATACCCCCCATTACATCAATATTTACCCACCTTATGATTTTATCCATGCCTTTTTTTCATAAGGTGATTCTCCTTTGTTTGTTTTTTTTTGCTCAAGTTAAATTTATTTGTTTTTTTCTTATTTATTTTTCCGTTTTTTTGGCCACGCAACACAGCGTGCGGAGATCTTAGTTCCCCGACCAAGGATTGAACCCGCGCCCCCTGCAGTGGAAGCGTGGAGTCTTAAGCACTGGACCACCAGGGAAGTCCCTCTATTTTTTATCTGGCACTATATATAATGCTCTGTAGCTCTCTATGTTTACGTATCTCCAAACATATCCAGTGTCCCCCATTTCCATCAATGGCATCACCAGCAGTAGCCAAATCTGTCAGTTCTTCCTTTAAAATTTAGCTCACATTTCTCCTTTCCTTTTCCATTGTTCTTAGTTAAGTCTCCCTGAGGTCACTCCGCTTCCAGATTGTCCTCCATGTAGAGTTCTCTTTCGAAATAATATTGCTTGACTGTTCAAAACCACCAACGACCTGTTTGCTGATATAAAATAACATAAAAATCCCTAGACCCTGTGCTCAATATCCTCCCCAGTCAGGTCATTCTAACTGCACATCCCTTGAAACACCTTCGCGAGGCTAGCTCATCAAGGTACCTGTGCAAAATCAAGTGCAGGGCAGTGGGAGTGACACGTACCATGGAAACTGAAGCTGACCGTCCCCTCCCAGATACCACTTGTATTTTATTTTATTTTACATTTTTATTCTGGTAAAAAAAAAAAAAAAGCCCACACATATCACAAAATTTGCTGAACATTTGTTTTGGACTAATTTCAGACTTATAGAAAGGTTTAAAAATAGTTCAAAGAATTTTCCGATATCTTAGAAGATAAATCTTATGCCTCTTCCCAGATTCCCCAAATGTTAACATACTTAACAAAGAAACCATGCTTGCTCTAGCATTCTCTTGCTTTCTCTCTCTCCATGTTTGGACACAATGCTCCTTGTATTGTGGATATAGAGGAGGATGTGCCCGCACCCTCACACCCTCTTACCGCCTGCTGTTGGCTGTGATTCATTTTTTCAGGGGTCTCTACCCAACTCGAATGAAAAGTCCCAACCTAGGGTTTTAGCACTGAAACTGAGAAAGAGTTTGGCCTCTCCTGTAGGAAAGGAATACTTGTCAAATGCAGCAATGCCGGTGCCCTGTTTCCTGCCATGGAGGGGGGGCACCATGGGGATAGGTGGGTAAGGGCACAGCAGAGAGGGCAGTTTCTCAGAGGAATTGGGACAGAGGGAGTCTGGGACAGAAATCCCCACACATGCTTACTCCTGCTGGAGTTCTTAAGAGTTCTTAGAAATAACTTCATTAAAAACCATGGGAGATTAATCCTTTGTCAGTTGCTTCAAATAGGTCCCATTTGTGTTTTGTTTTTTTTTCCCATTTGTTTATTTTTGTTTTTATTTCCATTTCTCTAGGAGGTGGGTCAAAAAAGGATCTTGCTGTGATTCATGTCATCGAGTGTTCTGCCTATGTTTTTCTCTAAGAGTTTTATAGTGTCTGACCTTACATTTAGGTCTTTAATCCATTGTGAGTTTATTTTTGTACATGGGGATATATATATATACATATAGCTGATTCACTTTGTTATACAGCAGAAACTAACACAACATTGTAAAGCAATTATACTCCAATGAAGATGTTTAAAAAAAAGAAAATTAAAATCACCTGTTTTCCCACCACCCAGACAAAAAGAAAAAAAAAAAGCATGGGAATTCAAAGCTAAGTGCAGATGTTTGGATACAACGACACAGGAAAAACTGAGCAAGTGCACAGGTGTTTTAGGAAGATGACCTCTAGCAGTGATATTCAGAATGGTATGGAAGGAAAGGCCTGGTGACAGGAGCCCACCACCTAGGAGGCTGTTACTGTAGCCAGGCAACTAGTCAATCTACTAAATGCTGAATATTTTTCCTTTGACATGGCTCTTGAGCTCACCACTTACTACGTAATTCAAGCCTTCCTCCTAGCACCCATTGTGGTCTTGTACCTATTTGTTGAGAGGTCTACCTCCCTCCATTGGGTGATACCATTCATGGGGACCGTTCACCTCTGCACATAGTAAGGATCGTTGTACGGCAAATAGGACATAGTGTTCATGCAGAAACCTCAGAGTCAACTTCAGACTTTTGAACCCCATTTGTATTCACCTTAGCTTTAACCCTTCATCCCGCTACTGTGAAGAGTAAATTAGATTACAACAGTCAAAGCATAAATGCCTGGAACATAATAAGATTCAATTAATGTTAATATTGATATTAATATTATAGCTAGCCAAATGTCTGGCACATGGTAGGTATTCAACATGGCAGGTAACTGTTTTTAATATATTTATTAATAATAGATTTTTAAAATTTGAGTGACACCACAAGTAGAAATGAGGGTGCTGGGCATGAGTGTCTGCCCCACACAGTAAATGGGGTCTTGGCATAACTGTTTTTTTTGTTTGTTTTTTTTTGCGGTACGCGGGCCTCTCACTGTTGTGGCCTCTCCCGTTGCGGAGCACAGGCTCCAGATGCGTAGGCTCAGCGGCCATGGCTCACGGGCCCAGCCGCTCCGCGGCATGTGGGATCCTCCCGGACTGGGGCACGAACCCGCGTCCTCTGCATTGGCAGGCAGACTCTCAACCACTGCGCCACCAGGGAAGCCCATAACTCTGAATAAAAATAGCTGGATCGGGCTTCCCGGGTGGGGCAGTGGTTGAGAGTCCGCCTGCCAATGCAGAGGACATAGGTTCCATCCCTGGTCCGGGAAGATCCCACATGCCACGGAGCAACTAAGCCCATGCACCACAACTACTGAGCCTGCGCTCTAGAGTCCGCGAGCCACAACTACTGACCCCGCATGCCACAACCACTGAAGCCTGCGCACCTAGAGCCCGTGCTCTGCAACAAGAGAAGCCACCGCAATGAGAAGCCTGCGCACCGCAACAAAGAGTAGCCCCTGCTCACCGCAACTAGAGAAAGCCCTTGCGCAGCAAAGAAGACCCAACGCAGCCAAAAATAAATTAATTAATTTAAAAAAGAAGTTGGATCTTTGGGCCACATATAACATAGTTAATAAGGTTCAGCTGTTATTTAATCCTTTCAGTAGCAACTGCATTCACAGTGCTGTAAATGGCTGTTTTCATCGGGTTATCATCAAGAAAATCCTTCCAAACACTTTTAATCCCATCAGCGGAGAGCTCTCAAACTTTACTCATCCAGCAAAATATGATTAGGTGATTCAAGGTGGACTTGAAATCAGTAAAATAGAGAGGAAAATTCAACACTTTAATAACATAGATACAATCTATTTTGTTTTCCTTCCTTCTCTCCACCTTCAAAACTATATAAAGGGGGAAATAGTATTTAGTGGTTCAGAATAAAGACAAGCCAGCCATCAGACTTCACAACTGCTCCCCTTCCGGGTGGTTGTCACCTACTGAGTCCTACTTGGTCACTCACTCTCATTTACTTGTACCTCTAGTCCTGGCTCACTTGCCCTCCTTTCTATCTCTACTCCTGTCATCATGCTTGGTGATTTCAAATGCCTTGGACTTGTCAGGTCTCTGACTTCCACCTCCCCCTCAGCCATCATTTCCATTGTCATACCCTAACCCTCATCATCTAAAGAATTGAACCCAATCGCAAAGCTTGATTTCAAGCTTCATACTCCTGGAGCGTACTCCATCTCTTAGCCTTTCAGTTCATTTACTCCCATTCTAGCAATTCTCTGATCCCGGCAGAGCCTGCAAGCTATTGATCTGACCACTTCTCCATCCATCACACCCTTCTTGCCATCATTCCCTTGTTACCTACCTTAGATTCTATGGTCCATTATATACACTCCCTTGCAACCACACTAAAACCTCTGCCCAGCTTTTTCTGCATAATCACCTGCAAAGTGTCAACCTTAGTTCAGTGCAAGATTCTGTGTTCTACATACCTGCAGCCCATAAGCTGAGCACTGCTAGAGAAAGCCACACACCTCTGCCCATTGGTTTCCCTTTGAATGAATGACTAAAAATTCTCCAGTGGGCAGTCATCTCAACCAGTCGTGCTATATTTTCTAGTGAATTCTCTCTCTCTCTCCAGAGACTGTTTCCCACCTTAATCTCCCTCCCTAAGCCTCCACCTTCTACCCCACTCATTCTTAATTCACTGAGAAAAACCAGCCATCAGATGAGCAATCCTTCACTTTCCCACCAGCAAATCTACCAATCTCCATGCATCTGTACCCACTTAACCTGCCTTCTCTCCTGTTACAGTGGACAATGTACACCAGCTCCTATGAGAGGTAAGTATCTCCTCTTGTGCTTAATATCCCACATGCTCTCGCCTTCTCAACAACTTTCTCCAGCAATACTTTCTTTTTTTCCTGTATCATCAATCTCACTCTCTTTACTGGATCATTCCCATTGGCATACACTTATGCCTTAATAACCCCAATCTTTCCCTTTACTCCCACATGCCTCTCAAGTACCACCCGATTTCTCTGCTTCCGTTCATAGCAAAAATCCTTGAAAGAATTATGTACAGCTGTATTTCCACTGTCTCAACCACCATTCTCTCTTCAACCTGCTTCAGTCAGGTTTTATTCTTCATCCCTTCATTGAAACTATTCTTAATTAAGCCACCCATGACTTTTAATATTGCCATTTGCAATAGTCCCTTCTCTGTCCTTGACTTACCAAACTTCTCAATAGCAACTGACACACTTTTTAAAAATCAAATTTACTGATGTATAATTTACAGATAATAAAAGGTACACATCTTAAGTGTACAGTTTAATGAATTCTGACAAATATATACATCTCTGTAGCAACCACTACCACAATTAAGATATAGAACATGTCCCTCACCCCCAAAGGTACCCTTATGCCCCTTCCAATCAATCCCCACAACCACCTGATCCTAGACAACCACTGATACACTTTCTGTTTTTATACTTTAAATTTTTCCTAGAGTTTTATATTAATGGAATTGTATAGTTTCTTTTTTTCTGACTTATTTTGCTCAGCATGTTTCTGAGATTTATCTACGTTATTTCATATATCAGTGGTTCATTCCTTTTTATTAGTGAGCAGTATGGAAGCCATCTACCTGTTGATAGACATTTGGGATGCTTCCAGTTTGGGGTTTCTACAAAGAAAACTGCTATGAACATTCATGTACCAGTCTTTGTGTGGACATGTATTTTCATTTCACTTGGATAAATACTTTGGGTTGAATTGCTGGGTCATAAAGTGGATCTTTAAATTTATGAGGAATGCCAAGTTGTTTCCAAAGTGGTTGTACCATTTTACATTCTCCTTTTACCAACCATCAGAGTTCCAGTCACTCCACACCTCACCACACTTGTCACTGTCCATCTTTTATAGTCATTCAAATAGATGTTTTGTGATATCTCATTGTGGTTATAATTTTCATTTCCCTGATGACTAATGATGTTTAACATCTCATGTGCTCATGGGCCATTTGCATATATTTTTTGTAAAGTGTTTGTTTAAATCTTCTTTTGCTTATTTTTTATGGGCTGTTTTCTTATTACTGAGAAACAAGAGTTCTCTATATTCTAGATAAGTCCTGGGTCACTTACATGTATTGTAAAATTTTTTCCCCACTTTACAGCTTGTCTTTCATTTTTTAAATGGTGCTCAAGAGAGCAGATTTTAATTTCGATGAAGTTCATTTTACGAATTTATTTCTCTTATGATTCATGCTTTTGTGTCCTATCTAAGAATTATTTGCTGACTCCAAAATCTCAAAGATTATGTTCTGGTTTTAGCTGGAAGTTTTGTAGTTTAAATGTTTACATTTTGGTCCATGATTTATTTTGAGTTAATTTTTATGTATGGTGTGAGGTAAAGGTTGAAATTCTTCCTTTCTATAAAAATACCGTGCTGTTCCAGCACCCTTTGTTGAAAAGACTGTTGTTTCTTCATTTAATTACCTTCTCTCTCTAGTCAAAATCAGTTGATGATACATGCATGGGTCTACTTATGAACTCTATTCTGTTCCAAGGACTTGATCAGAGGCTTCCCTCTTTTCTTCTGTCTATACCTTCTCCTTCCATCAGAGATTAGTAGGTGTTAATTAGAAAACATGAGTGGGAGCAGAAGTGGGTAGAAGTAAGTGATGGAGAGGAAAAAGAATAATAATGTGTTAGAATGATCAGCATGGACAAAAGAGTCCTGGAAGTGAGAGAGAATATGATACATGGAAACTGAGTGAGTATTCCCTCAGTCTAGAACATAAAGGAGGAAAAAGAAGCATGAGACAAGGCAAGCGAAAGTTTAAGAACAGTCTCATAGGCCATGCCAAGTTTGTACTTAAACCTGAGAGCAATGGGGAACTGACGTAATCAGATGTGTGTAAAAAACCAATATTTAATGGTTGTATATAATAAATAAGTTTGCAGTCTTTAAAATAAAGTTTGTGAAGAATATTTTGCCACTTCAGAAAATTCACATTGTTTCATTTGAAAATTAAGATCTGTATGAACTACGTAAAATTTATATTTTAATATGAGCATTTAAAAAAGACTAAAAGAAAAGTGTACCAACTGGTTAACAGTAGTTATTTTTGAGTATTAAGATTGCAGATGGCTTCATTTTCTTCTTTTTACTTTTCTGTAGTTTTAAATTTTTTACAATTAGTCTGTATTAAATCTGTAATAAGATATTTTTAAAAGCATGCTAGAGTATGTGTCTTATTTTTAGAAGTGGTGCAAAATTAAGAAAGATTATGCTGAGTGACATGACCATTGTGGCAGAGTAGGAGACACCACCCTCCAGCCCCTGACAAAGACCAACAATTAGACAGCTATCCACAAACAAAAATGGCTCTGAGGGAGTTCAGAGTCCACTTAAGAAACTTCAGCAACACAGTAGAACAAAACACCTGAGAATAATCACACAAAAAAGGAAAGAAGAACAGAATCATGTTGCCTGCATCACCCCATCCCCCAGGTGAACCCTGCTCAGCACCAGGAGGGAGCTCCCCAGCTTGAAGAGCTCCCCTCGCTGGGAAAGGGAGAGTGAGGGCTTTATCAGCTGCTTAGGGCACTGCACTTTGTTCTCACCCCACCCAGAAACTGAAAAAGCTGACACATATAGACATAGCTAGGGACAAGGAAGAAAAGCAGGGCTATCAGTATTAGCCACATAGTGGAGCAACCGTGGTTCCCAGTGACCTGCTCTGCAGAGGACACCAGCAGCTTTTGCCACTGAAGAAACCAATGCCCAGCAGAGCCAGCATGGACCCCCTACAGAGTCCACCATTGAGACTTCCTCCAAAGGTTTTCCTGATCACAGATGCCAGCCACCTGAGCATTCATCCTCAACTTCCCTCAGCCCTAAAGCCGGGATCCATACTGGCAGCCAGCCCCAGCCTCTGTGGCTATATGAATACAAGATGCCAGCCAAGACCCTGGCAGCAGACCCCTCCACACACTCTGTGCACATCTGGGGCTAGCTAGCCCCTCTAGCTGTGCACCTGCACACGCTTGGCCTGACTTCCATCACTAGTCTCCACTGCTATGTGCACACCCTTGAGGAGGTCCTGTAGGCACAGGAGTGAATGCCAATAGCCAGGAGCCCTACAGTGGCTTGTGGGCCTGGATCCAGCCCTGTCTCCTGACACTGGCCTGTCCTGCTCGACTCACCTGCAGCTAGACCCTCCACCTATGCACTTGCATGTCCCCAGGCCAACTCCTACTGCTGGCCTCCACAGCTATGCTGTACCCATAGGGAGACCCTGTAGCCACAGAGTGGACACTGAGAGCCAGGGCCTGTGCAGCTGCTAATGCACCCACAGTTGGCCCTGGCACCTTGCTGCTGACCCTGGCCACCACCACTATGTGCTTTTCTGTACCTGGCCCATGCCACTACAAGGCATCTGTACCCATCCCCCACAGACAAGTGTCTGCACATCACCAGCTCTGGCCACCACCACTGCCTGCCCTGGTCTCTAGCCACTGGAACTGGAGGCACCAATGAGGACTCTAACAGGCCCTGCAGCCACTGCAGACCCTTGCAGTCCTTGTCTAGGACCATGCAGTTGTTGATGTCATGGACCCTAGCAGCCCAAGCTGATGAGACATCATAACCCCTGGACATGGACCATCACAAGTCCCCACATGTGTGGACCTACAGTCACAACATGCTCCAGCATGCTGTAGAGGTCTTTCCTTACCAAGATCAGCCCATAAAATCTGAAAGGGACCGTTTCTTCACATACAGGGCTAGAGAGATCACAAAGAGTCATGGAACCATGACACCACTGAAGGAACACAGTAAACTTCCAGTAATCTCAAGAAAATGAAGGTACATGAATGCCTGATAAAGAATTCAAAATAATTGTTCTCGAGATGCTCAGAGAGCTACAAGAGAACACGGATACACAATTTAAGAAAATCAGGAAAACAATATGAAACAAAATGAGAAGTTCAACGAAGAGAAAACACAAGAAAGAGCTAGACAGAAATTTTGGAGATGAAAAATACAATGACTGACCTGAAGAATTCAACAGAGAAGTTCAACAGCAGACTGGATAAGCAGAAGAAAGCATCCAACAATAATTCAAAGACAGATCATTTGAAATGATCCAGTCAGAGGAACAAAAAGAAAAAAATTAAAAGGAATGAAAAGAAGCCTACAGAACTTATGGGGCATCCTTAAAAGAAACAACTGATGCATCATTAGAGTCCCAGAAGGGGAAGAGAGGGAGAAAGGGAAAGAAAACTTACTTGTGCTCGCTTTGGCAGCACGTGTACTAAAATTGGAATGATACAGAGAAGATTAGCATGGCCCCTGCGCAAGGATGACACGCAAATTTGTGAAGCGTTCCATATTTTCTGAATTGGGAGATTGGGATTGGCATATATACACTAATATGTATAAAATAGATAAGTAATAAGAACCTGAGGTATTAAATAAATAAATAAATAGAATTCAAAGAAAAATAAAATAAACTGAGAGAACAAGGAAAAAAAAAAAAAAAGAAAACTTACTTAAAGAATAATGGCTGAGAACTTCCCAAAACAGGAGGGAATTAGACATCCAAGTTCATGAAGCTAACTGGTCACCCCAAAATTTCAACCCCAAGTGATTTCCCCAAGATATATTATAATAATACTGTGTAAAATCAAAGACAAAGAGAGAATCTGGAGAGTAGCAAGAGAATAGAAGCTTGTGACTTACAAGGGAATCCCCATAAAGCTATCAGCTGCTTTCTCAGCAAAAACATTATAGGCCACAAAAGAGTGGGATGGTACATTCAAAGTGCTGAAAGAAAAAAACCTGCCAGCCAAGAATACACTACCCAGCAAAGTCGTCCTTCAGAAATAAAGGAAAGATAAAGACTCTCAGACACACAAAAGCTGAGGGAGTTCACCATAACTACACCTCCCTTACAAGAAATGTGGAAAGGAGTTCTTCAAGCTGAAATGAAAGAATGCTAATTAGTAATATGAAAATACAAAACACAGTAGAAAAATATATAATCAAATTCAGAATACTCCAATACTGTAACATGGTGGGTGCTAATATTAAACTCCAGCATAAAGGTAAAAGGACAGAAGTATTAAAAATAGCTATAGCTACAATAATCTGTTAATGGATACACAGCATAAGAACATGTAAATTGTGACATAAAAATAATAAGTTGTGGAGGAGGGAATAAAAGGGTAGAGTTTTTACATGCAATTGATATTAAGTTGTTATCACTTAACATAGACTCTTAAACCTGTCTATAAGAAATTTCATGTAGGGACTTCCCTGGTGGTCCAGCGGTTAAGATTCCACGTTACCAATGCAGAGGGCCCGGGTTCGACCCCTGGTCAGGGAACCAGATCCTGCATGCTGCAACTAAGAGCCCACATGCCACAACTAAAGATTCCACATGCCGCAACTAAAAGGATCCTGCAAGCTGCAATGAAGATCCCGTCCCCTGAAATGAAGATCCCGCATGTCCCAACTAAAGACCTGGTGCAGCCAAATAGATATTTTTTTTTTAATTAAAAAAAAAAGAAGTTTCATGTAAGCATAAGGGTAGCCACAAAACCAAATCTATAATAGGTAAAGACAAACTAAAAAGCAGGAAATCAAAGTACACCACTACTGAAAATCCTCAATGCACAAAGGAAAACAGCAAGAGATGAAGAAAGGAACAAAAGAACTATAAAACAGCCAGAAAACAATTAACAAGATGACATTAATAAGTCCTTATTGACCAATGATTAATTTAAGTGTAAATGGATCAAATTGTCTAACCAAAGTATACAGAGTGACTGAATGGATAAAAAAACAAGACCCAACTACATGCTGTCTACCAGAGACTCACTTTGACTTTAAGGACACACTCAGGGTCAAAGTGAAGGAATGAAAAAAGATATTTGATGTAAATGGAAACCAAAAGAGAGCAGGGGTAGCTACACTTACATCAGACAGAATAGACTTTAAGTCAAAAACTGTATTAAGAGACAAAGAAGGTCATTATACAATGATAAAGAGGTCAATGTATCAAGAGATATAACAATTATAAATATATAGGTATGCAACACTGGTGCTCCTAACTATATTAAGCATACACCAACAGATACAAGGGAGAAATAAACAACAATACAATTATGGTAGGAAAATTAAATATCCAGTTTGCAGCAAAGGATAGATCATCAAGACAGAAAATTGATACAGATACCCTGGACTTGAACTATATTTTAGACCAAGTGGATCTAGCAGAAATATATAGAGCATTCCTTCCAAAAGCAGCAGAAGACACATTCTTAAGCGCACATGGCACATTCTCTAGGATAGATTGTATGTTAGGCCACAAAACAAGACTTAGCAATTTTAAAAAGATTGAAATCATACCAAGTACCTTTTCCAACCACAATGGTATGAAATTAGAAATCAATAAAAAGAGAAAAACTTGCCAATCCATAAAAATGTGGTTATTCACTCCTGAACAACTAATGGGTCAAAGAAGAAATCAAAAGGGAAATCAAAAAATATCTTCAAACAAATGAAAATGGAAACAACATACCAAAACATATGAGATACAGCAAAAATTGTTCAGGTGGGAAGTTTATGGCAATAAATGTGTATATTAAGAAAAAAGAAAGATCTCAAATAAACAACCTAACTTTACATCTCAAGGAACTAGAAAAAGAAAAAACTAAGCCCAGAGTCAAATAATAACAGAAAATAAGGAAATAACAAAGATCTGAGCAGAAACAGAGACTGTAACAAAATGGTTTTATGAAAAGTTAAGTAAAATTGAAAACTTCAACTAGACTTACTAAGAAAATAAAGAGAGGGCTCAAATAAATAGTATTATAAACGAAAGAGGGGACATTACAACCAATACATAGAAACCCAAAGGATTATAAAAGACAACTATGAACAATTATATGTCAACGACTTGGACAAACCTAGAAAAAATGGATTAATTCCTAGAACTTACAACCTACCAAAACTGACTCAGGAAAAAACCAGGAAACCTGAACAGACCAATAATGAATAAGGAGAGTGAATTGCTAAACAAAAACCTCCCAACATAGAAAAGCCCATAACAAGATGGTTTCACGGATTAATCCTACCAAACATTTAAAGAGGAATTAATATCAATCCCTCTCAAACTCTTCCAAAAAGTTAAAGAGGTGGGAACACTCCCAAACTCATTTTATAAGGCCAGCATTACTCTGTTACCAAAGCCAGATAATATCACTACAAGAAAAGAAAACATTGATCAGTATCAACAGGTCAATATCCCTGATACATACAGATGCAAAAAAATCTCAACAAAATACTAGCAAACCAAATTCAATAAAAGGATCATACATCATGAGCAAGTGAGGTTTATCTCTGGTAGGCAAGGATGGTTCAACACATGCAAATTAATAATGTGAATCACATGATCATCTCAATAGATGCAGAAAAAGCATCTGACAAAAGTCAACATAGTTTCATGACAAAAACTCTCAACAAAGTGGGTATAGAAGGAACATACCTAAACATAATAAAGGCAGTATATGGCAAGTCCACAGCTAACATACTCAACAGTGAAAGGTAGAAAGCTTCCCTCTAAGATCAGGAAGAAGACAAGGGTGCCCACTATTACTGTTCCTATTTAGCATGGTACTAGAAGTCCTAGCCAGAGCAATTAGGCAAGTAGAAGAAATAAAAGGCATCCAAATCAGAAAAGAAGAGGTAAAACTGTCTTGGTTTGCTGATGACATAATCCTGTATATAGAAAATCCTAAAGACACCATAAAAAAACCATCAGAGGGAATTCCCTGGCAGTCTAGTGGTTAGGACTCAGTGCTTTCACTGCAGGGGCCTGGGTTCAATCCCTGGTCAGGGAACTAAGATCCTGCAAGCTGCATGGTGCAGCCAAAAAAAAATTAGAACCAAATGAGTCCAGTAAAGTTACAGGATACAAAATCAATATACAAAAATCAGTTGCATTTCTGTACACTAACAATAACTATCTGAAAAAGAAATAAAACAATCCCATTTACAATAGTATCAAAAAGAATAAACTACTTAGGAATAAATTTAATCAGGAAGTAAAAACTGTAAGACATTGATGAAAGACATTGAAGATGACACAAATAAATGTCAAGATATTTCATGTTCATGAACTGGGAGAGTTGACATTGTTAAAATGTTTATACTACCAAAAGCCATCTAAGGACAGACTGAAAACTCCACCAAAGTAGTATTTTTTACAGAAATAGAAAAAACAACTCTAAAATTCATATGTAACTACAAAAGACCCGCAACAGACAAAGCAATCTTGAGAAAGAACAAAGGTGAAGACATCACACTTCCTGATTTCAAGGCAATTACTTCATGATACAGGCATAAAAAAAGACACAAAGGGGCTTCCCCTGGAGGCGCAGTGGTTGACAGTCCGCCTGCCGATGCAGGGGACGCGGGTTCGTGCCCCGGTCCGGTAGCATCCCACATGCTGTGGAGCAGCTAGGCCCGTGAGCCATGGTCGCTGAGCCTGCGCGTCCGGAGCCTGTGCTCCGCAACAGGAGAGGCCACAACAGTGAGAGGCCCGCGTACCGCAAAAAAAAAAAAAAAAAGACACAAAGACCAATGGAATAGAATGGAGAGCCCAGAAATAAATACACACATACACAGTCATCCAATATTTGACAAGGGATCCAAGAATACTCAATGGATAAAGGACAGTCTCTTCAATAAATGGTGATGGGAAAACGGGATAATCACATGCAAATGAATGAAAATTGATCCCCTATCTAATACCACTCACAAAAGTTATCTCAAAATGGATTAAGAGCTTAAATGTAATACCTGAAACCATAAAATTCCTAGAAGAAAACATAGATAAAAATCTCCTTGATCCTGGTCTTAGCAAGGCTTTTTTGATATGACACTAAAAACACAAGCAGCAAAGGAAAGAAATCAATAAGTGGGAGTACATCAAAGTAAAAAGCTTCTGCACAGCAAAAGAAACAATGAACAAGATGAAAAGCAACCTATGGAATAGGAGAAAATATTTGCAAACCATCTCTCTGACAGGAAGTTAATATCTAAAATATAAAAGGAGCTCATATAACTCAATAGCAAAATTAAAAACCCACAAATAATCCTATTAAAAAATGAGCAACGGGCCTGAATAGATATTTTTCCAAATAAGACAAACAACCAACCAACAGGCACATGAAAATGTGCTCAACATCACTAATCATCAGAGAAATGCAAATCCAAACCACAGTGAGATATCACCTCACACCTGTTAAAATGGTCATTATCAAAAAAGATAAGAGATGACGTGTGTTGGCAAGGATGTGAAGAAAGGGAACCCTTGTGCATTGTTGATGAAATGTAAATTGGTGCAACCACTGTGGAAAGCAGTATGGAGTTTCCTCAAAAAATTAAAAATACAACTACCATACGATCCAGCAATTCCACTTCTGTGTAGAAATCCAAAGGAAATGAAATCACTATTCTGTGTTACCGCAGCATTATTCACAATAGCCAAAGACATGGAAACAACCTAAGTGCCTATGAATGGATGAGTCTAGATATACACAGTGGAGTGTTTATTCAGCCTTTAAAAAAAGGAACTCTTGCCATTCTTGACAACATAAATGGACTTTGAGGGCATTATGCTAAATAGAATAAGTAGACAGAGAAAGACAAATGCTATATGATCTCACTTATAGTAAACTCTAAAAAAGCTGAACTCACAGAAGCAAAGAGTAGAAGTGTACTTACCAGGGGCTGGGGATGGGGGACGAGGAGATGTTGGCCAACGGGTACAAACTTCAAATTATAAGAGGAATAAGTTTGGTGGGGTGGCTAATGTACAGTATGGTGACTATAGTTAACAACATTGTATTGTATACTTGAAAGTTGCTATAAGGTTAGATTTTAAATGTTCTCACAATAACAACAATGGTAATTATGTGAGGTGAAGGATGTGCTAACTAACCTTACTGTGGTAAACATTTTGCAATATATACATGTATCATCGCATTGTGCATCTTAAACTTATACCATATTATATGTCAATTATATCTCAATAAAGCTGGGTGGGGGGAGAATAATTAAGCTGTAAATTTCTTGGATTACAAAGTTTGAGTCTTACGGTTTTGTTTATTTCTAGTTCTGAGCTCAGTGTTTTGTAGATCTTAGGCACAGCAGATGAAGAAATACAACTTTATGGGATCTCAATCAGTTGGTAAAAAGCAACATTTCTGAATTTAAAGAAACATTCCCTAAGGGACATACAAATCACAACACCCATGTCTGGTTTAAACCAATGTAGACTGCTGGGTATACTTCTCACCAAATCATGCTTTTGAAGTATTTATTTATACCTTCTCTGCTTTGAATAAATGGCTGTAAATGAATGAGAGAAAATTTTGATATGATCTGATCACTTAGGATAAATATTCTACTTACATAAATACAAATTGCTGTTATTATTTCTGCACCTCACTCTCGAGGCCTGAGCCAGCTTTTAAAATTTTACATATAAATTTGCTCACGAACTGGTTAGCCAAGTGGATAAAGCAAAGGCAGTGAGCCAGGAAAATTTGCATCTGGATTCTCTGTAGGACTCTGGGAAAGTGCTGCCTTGCAGTCTCAGAGGCAAATTTATTTGTGTAGTACAGATGGTTGCCTCAGACAGTCTGTAACACAAATTGCTATTATAGTATGTCATTCTCATTAATTTAGAACCATATAAGTTTTGTCCCAGTTACAAATGGATAAAAAGTCTGTTGATTTCAAACTTTCAATTATATACACATATATATGTATAAGTATAATAATATATATACACATATACATGGATGTATGTAGATATCTTAAAATATATCTACTTTAACTCAGGAGGTAAGATAAGGATATGTGAATGATTCTAACTCAAGTGTCTGCCTCCCTTATTTATTTATTTGTTTGTTTGTTTGTTTGTTTCTTTTGGGCTGTATTGGGTCTTCGTTGCTGCGCGCCGGCTTTCTCTAGTTGCGGTGAGTGGGGGCTTCTCCTCGCTGCGGTGCGCGGGCTTCTCATTGTGGTGGCTTCTCTCATTGCAGAGCACAGGCTCTAGGTGCACGGGCCTCGGTAGTTGTGCCACGTGGGCTCAGTAGTTGTGGCTCACGGGCTTAGTTGCTCTGCGGCACCTGGGATCTTCCTGGACCAGGGCTCGAACCCGTGTCCCCTGCATTGGCAGGCGGATTCTTAACCACTGTGCCACCAAGGAAGTCCCTTTTTTTTTTTTAATTTATTTTTTAAATTGAGGTATGGTCAATTTCCAATGTTGTGTTAATTTCTGCTGCACAGCCAAGTGATTCAGTTATACATATATATACATTCTTTTTTATATTCTTTTCCATTACGGTTTATCCCAGGATATTGAGTATAGTTCCCTGTGCCGTATATACAGTAGGACCTTGTTGTTTATCCGTTCTATATATACTAGTTTGCACCTGCTAATGCCTCCCTTTCTTGAGCAAGCACTTTCCTCTAGCACATTTAGGGACTGGTATTAGGTTGGTTCCTGGGTCAGTCCTTGTAACATCTGCTACCTACTCCTTTCTTCTGTTTTCTGCTCATTTTACACCTGATCATTACTCAGATTAACTTCTCCTGATATGCAGCTGTTATATAGCCAAGAGGGTCTCCATGGAATCGTGCTTATGTGGATTCCGTGTGATGGAGAAGATCATGGGAAGCTCCTTAGAGGTACTTTCTCTTGAGCCAAGTCTTGTAGGATGCAAGGGAATAAGCTAGACAAGTGAAAATACTTTCCAGGGAGGGGACAGCATGATGTACTCATTCATTCAGGCGAAAGGGTGAATTTGGAGCTGAAAGGCAACATTGATCACCAGCACAGTACGCCCGTGGACACATGAACTGTTTGGCTTAGGTGGAGTTAAGAGATGAGGCTGCAGAAGTGACAAGATCATGAAGGGACTGGAGTATGTACTGAATATGATTATGCAGATCCAGGCACTGTTTGCAGAATTCAGTGTGGTCGACAACTATTTCCCTTTACTTCATATTTTGATTATTTTTTCTGCCTGAGTTGAACCCACCTCAGTCTTTCTGGCATGGGTGATCTAGCAGTCTAGTTCTGTCTCACCTAGTTAGCTCTTGAGAGTATTATTAAAAGCCCTCTGGCTTGTCTAACATTCTCCCAGCCTCTTTTCCCAAGAGCTGCCTGATTTGCTCCCTATTTCTAAAATTAAGCCAATAAGAGTGAAAATTTAGATAATTCATCTCCTCTCTAGCAGAGCATTCCATGACAGACCATATCATGAGCTACCAGCCTGACTTTGGATTGGCTGCCCTTAGGTGAGGCCCCAGCCTCGGTGGTGGTAGGAGGGGTGGGTGGGGTAAAGATGCAGAAATCACGTAGTACAGAATGTGCTACTAATTCCCTCAGC
>NW_006776684.1:1443242-1466626 GCF_000442215.2 Lipotes vexillifer
CCAGGCCTGTCCCCTTTGACCAGGCCCTGGGCGTGGCAGGCACTGTACTGGCATGGGATCAAGGCCCAGCTCCATCACTCACTAGCTATGCTGCCTTGAATAAGTGACTTAATCTCACAGAGCAACTAGACCCAGATTCTTTAAACTGCAAATGAAAAGTACTTAACTTGCAGAGGGAATATAAGCTTTGGATATAAATATATATAAAGTATCTGCTTCACAGCCAGCGCTCAATAAATGGTGATACACACACACCAAACTTTACTTTTTTAGTTTTTAAGAAGCACATCATGTTTAACCCAGTTTATAGATGATGCTTTTCCTAATCACTGCATTTATCATTGAACATTTTAAGTTTTTTCCAGTTTCAACTTTATAATTTAATGCTGTGGTAAACATCATCATGAATATAGTCTTACCTTTTGAATTATTTTAAGATAAATCCTTATGATATGCTTCATTAGAACAAAGGATATGAATTTCTATGGATTTTTAATGCATATTGTCAAACAGGGATTCAAAATGAATTAAAGAATAATTCTTTAAAATGTTGAGCTTAAAAATTATCTTGGGGCTTCCCTGGTGGCGCAGTGGTTGAGAGTCCGCCTGCTGATGCAGCGGACATGGGTTCGTGCCCCGGTCTGGGAAGATCCCACATGCTGCGAAGTGGCTGGGCCTGTCCTGTGAGCCATGGCCGCTGAGCCTGCACGTCCGGAGCCTGTGCTCCGCAACGGGAGAGGCCACAACAGTGAGAGGCCCGCGTACCGCAAAAAAAAAAAAAAAAATTATCTTGGAGACACACCTAAATAAATATTACACTTGCTTTTTTATCTTTTTTCTTATTTATAGATGTAAGTGGTATTTTATTGCTGTTTAGATTTGTGTTACTATGATTACCAATATTAGATTTTAAAATGTTTATTAGTTGATTTTCCTTTTGTGTAATTGGACTGTTCGTGTACTTTACTGATGAGGTTTACAAAGTGTATATATTATATGCACATACTTATATACACACAAATATATATACACACATATTAATCTCATTTATGATACTCATTATATATTAAATTTTTATGTGTAATTTCACTTATTTATAGATTTTCCACTTTGCCATATTATTTGAAATTTCTGTTTTTATATCAGTGCTAGATTTAAAATGCATTCTAATATATGGAATGAATAGCCTCTTTTCCTTACTTTTTTTTCTCTCTTTTTTGTTTTTGTTTTTTTTTTTTTGATTATTTACCATCATCAAGATGGATGCTTAGTGGGACTTCCCTGGTGGCACAGTGGTTAAGAATCTGCCTCCCAATGCAGGGTACACAGGTTTGAGCCCTGGTCCAGGAAGATCCCACATGCCATGGAGCAACGAAGCCCATGCACCACAACTACTGAGCCTGCGTTCTACAGCCTGCAAGCCACAACTGCTGAGCCTGTGTCCCACAGCTACTGAAGCCTGCGTGCCTAGAGCCTGTGCTCCGCAACAAGAGAAGCCACCTCAATGAGAAGCCTGTGCACCACAACGAAGAGTAGCCCCAGCTCAACACAGCTAGAGAAAGCCCACATGCAGCAATGAA
This sequence comes from Lipotes vexillifer, assembly GCF_000442215.2. Lineage (NCBI taxonomy): Eukaryota > Metazoa > Chordata > Mammalia > Artiodactyla > Lipotidae > Lipotes > Lipotes vexillifer. Next base: position 1,444,823 of record NW_006776684.1, read on the forward strand.
GACCAAATGCAGCTAAAAATAAATGAATAAATTTATAAATTAAAAAGAAAAAAAGATGGTTTCTTAGTAAGACTAGTAAAGTGAGAGAAAATAAAATCCCTGACATCATGACTGGTAAAGAAAAAGTCAGGGAGAAAGTAGAAAATTGTTGGAATAAAAAAGGATATAACAAGCACACCAGGGATTTTAAAAATAAAACAATATTGTGGACAACTTTCTGCCATTAAGTTAGAAAACACAGACAATTTCCTGCAAACACAAATGTTACTGACTAAAACTGACTTAAGGAAAAATGGAAAATTTCAATGTATCTAAAACCATGAAAGGAATTGAATTAGGAGTTTACAGTCTACAATCAGCAGAGTACATATAGATACATAAGTAAAAAGCCAACGAACTTATATGTAGCTTCTGAGTCACAGTGTTAGTTTCTAAATTAAGGATCAGGACATAATGAAACCTGATATAAGACTGACTTTATTAAACTTTGAAAGAGCCCTGTGATGCCCCTCTTTCTCTAGTGCCCTAATGCTATAGACTGGATATTTGTTGCCCCTCCCAAATTCATATGTTAAACCCTAATGTGATGATATTAAAAGGAGTGATTTGGGGAGAGGTGATTACGTCATGAGGGTGGAGCCCTCATGAATGGATTTAGTGTCCTTATATAAAAGGCCTCAGAGAGATCCCTTACCTCTTTCTCTGTGTGAGGATACAGCAAAAAAAGATGGCCATCTACAAACCAGGAAGTGAATGTCTTCCATGTCTGTCTCATCAGACAGTGAATCTGCCCGAGCCCTGATCCTGGACTTCCCAGCCTCCAGAACTGTGAGAAATAAATGTTTGTTGTTTATAAGCCAACCAGTTTATGGCATTTTTGTCATAACAGCACAAATGAACTAAAACACCTGAACATGTGCTTATTTGCTTAATGGTTAATCTAGTGTTCTTTCTCTGTCTCTAACAATAGAAGAGTTATCTAGATTAGTGTTCAATACTATTCATGTTATACTCCATTCTATGCACTGAAAGTCTGTCTTTCCCAAATTCATATGTTGAAGCCCTAATCCCCACTGTGATGATATTTGGAGGCAGGGCCTTTGGGAAGTAATTAGGTCATGAGGATGGAGCTCTCATGAATGAGATTAGTGCTCTTATAAAAAGAAATATGAAAGAGATTATCTCTCTCTCTCTGCCATGAGAGGATACAGCAAAAAGGTGGCCATTGTAAACCAGGAAGAAGGCTCTCACCAAGAACTTGGCCATGCTGACAAGGTGGACTTCCAGCCTCCAGAACCATGAGAAATACATGTTTGTTGCTTAAGCCACACAGTCTATGGTATTCTGTTCTAGTAGCCTGAACAGATAAAGACACTCTACCATACTAATACGAGAATGTAAAATCCAATCCTTCTTATGAATATCCATACTCTAAAATATATTTACACTTCTATAATTAAAATATTCAAGAAATTAATCTGGAGAAGGGTATTCAAGATCTAGCTTAGACATTGTGCAATTTATATATTGAGGGTTTTTCTTACTGTTCTATTGAAATATGCTCCACGATGCTTCCAGTTGGAAGAAACAGAAAAACCAACCAAGCGCATTTGACTCAAACACTGAAAAACTGACCAGCTGGCATTTACACAAAGTCCAGAGATGGGGCAGCCTCCAGGGTTGGTTGTTTGAGCAACTCACTTGTGTCATCAAGAACATAGGGTCTTTCTATCTCTTTGCTCTGTAACCACAGGGTTTGTATCATTCTACGACTGGTGACTGGTTCCCCTCTGGGTTGTAGGACAGCTGCTGGTTACAGTAAGGCCTGCTGACTTCTTTATTTACATCCAGCAGATGAGAGAAATTGCCTCTCCCTAAGACAAGAAATGGAAAGTCTTTATCTTCAGCCTTTGGGGGCCAGTTTACACCCCCTCACACAACGATAGGGCTAGGTCCTTGAAGTAATCCCTGGCTTCCTGACCAGAGCCCATCAATGGAGCTCAGCTCACTTCCTCAGAGCTCATTGCTGCCACACAATGGGAAGTGAGAAGGAACGTTGAGGAAACAAGCATGCCATCCACTACAAAAGATCTGCTCAGAAAACACTCATGCTTTTGCTGAAGTGACACTTGATTGTATGTTCATTTGGGAGTTTGCTATACAAAAGGAATTACAGTGTTTCTTCCAATTACAGTCCAAGTAGATCATGCAAAGGTCAAGTGTCGGTCAGAAATCGCTGTTAGATTTCAGGCAATATATATATAAAGTATCAAGGCTCAAATATCAATAAAAAGCGTAAACTGATTTTTTTCAACCTAATTGGAAAAACATGTCAGTTGTCAGATAAATCATTTAAAGCTAAAGGTGCAGCTAAGTATTAAGGGCAATGAATATAACCAAAAGACATGCAAGAGAGATTCTTTCAATCCAGGCAACACCATTCCCCCGACAATCTAAGGCTGCCTTATACCACAGCGTTGATTTATAACCACTAAGACATAACATCCATTAGAAAGCATCAATGCTCTTTATCTGTAGGAAGCTTATTTATCAGTGTGATAGCATCTACATATATAGAACACACTATTTTCTCTTTAAAATTTGTATGAAGTCATACATGCACATTGTAACAAAACTCAATCAGCATCAATAAATAGTAAAAAAAAAAAAAAAATGTAAGTTTCTTTCTCACTTAATTTCCCCAGACCGCCCTTCCCTAAAGGTTTATCAGTTTCTTGTATGTCCTTCCCCAGATATTCTATATACATGACAACATATACATCCTTTTAAAAAATATGAATGGGAACACATGCTACATGTAGTTCCGTCCCCTGCCCAATTTCAATTAACGATATGTTCGTACATATAGAGGGACCTAAATCTTGAATAGCTGCCTGAGTATATACCCCATGGCTCTAAAGCAGAGGTGAGAGCAGCACTGAGCTCAGGTGAAGAACGGGGTAGGAAGGAGTCATCCAATGCTCAGGCAGGGAAGATGCAGTTACTAACAGGAGGTCTGGAGGAAAGCACAGCAGCACCTGAAGTGAGGGGGGAAACCTGCCAACAAGGGGCAAAAGTGATGCAGATAAAGGAGGCTGGGGTCTCACAAATTACCTGAGGTTGAGTTTTAGTCTTTCAACCAGTTAGAGACAAACCAAAGAATTTTACAATGCGTCTGAAGACAAAGAGTTCTTCACTCAATCAATCAAGATTTCTTTTTCTATTTGTGTACGTGGTTTTTCAATGGGCTATTTTTTTTTTTTGCGGCATGCGGGCCTCTCACCGCTGCGGCCTCTCCCGTTGCGGAGCACAGGCTCCGGATGCGCAGGCTCAGCGGCCACGGCTCACAGGCCCAGCCGCTCCGCGGCCTGTGGGATCTTCCCCGACCGGGGCACGAACCCGCGTTCCCTGCATGGGCAGGCGGACTCCCAACCACTGGGCCACCAGGGAAGCCCTGGGCTATTTTTTTTTTTAATATCTGGGGAAAACTGTAATTCGAAAAGATACAGGGACTTCCCTGGCAGTCCAGTGGTTAAGATTCCGTGCTTCCAACGCAGGGGGTGCAGGTTTGATCCCTGGTCGGGGAACTAAGTTTCCGCATGCCACGCAGTGTGGCCAAAAAAAAAGATACATGCACCCCAATGTTCACTGAATGGGCTATTTTTGAGTAAACGCCTTACATCCCAGGGTATTCCTTCAGCTGGAGTATCCCTGTATTTGAGATTCTCTAATTCACCACTAGATGGACCTATTTGATATTTTGTCTTCCAAGAAAGAGAATGGTTTTTTTATTCAGTGAGGTCTTCCTAGCAAGGATTTAGGCCACTGACCTTAACACAAGATTTATTTGAGCTTTTAAAAAAATAATTCATTCATACAAAATAATGAATAAACTGTACTCATATACTTAAGTGATGTTACTAAAAACAAATACCTCTACGTTAAACCTCCTGGCTTAAGAAATAAGACACAACCTAATAAATCTTTTAAGCCCACCGTGCCCTCTCTCTGAGCTTCTCCCTCCCCTTTTCATCCATATGAAACCAGCATTCTGAATTATAAATTACTAGCTACTTTAAAAAAGTTTTATTACGTATCCCTAAATAATATAATATTTAATTTTTACAGGTCTTGAAACTTATATAAAGAACTCATATGTATTTTTTTCACGTTTTTCTCACTCATCTTTCTATTTCTGAAATACCCCCATCTTGATATGCATATTTCTAGTGCATTTTTTATAACTGCTCTATGATATTGTGTGGTATAAATGGATTAAAATTCATTTACCCATTTTACTGATTTGGGACTTGCTTTTATTTTCATTCAGCACTATGATTTTAAGATTCTCATTTTCATTCATGCAGCTAAAACTTAGATAGATTAAACGTTCTTGCTGTGTAGTCTAATAATTCCAATATCAATCTTGGGAGTCTGACACTTTAGTTTCTTATTTTTTTTTCTGCTGACTTTTGTTTATTTGGGCTTGTTTCTTTATGTGTTTTAGTAATTTTTTTTTTCATTGTGAGTGCATGTTCCTTTGGTGGTAATTCTCTGAAAATAATGTTTTCTTTTTGTTTTCTCCTCCATGCTAACACATCTTTAATTAGCCAAAGAAGCTCTCTACTTCTCTCCTCTGGAAATCATCCCACTCATTGCTCTGTTGTCTTTGTCTCTGTCTTCAGCAATACTGAGGCAAGTACTCTTTCTTTGGTGCAGGGAAATCCATTGTTTGCTGTTTTCTCCAATGATGAATATGTTGGGAAAGCCTGGTGGCAAAGCTATTGCCATTGGCTTCCTACACATGACTCAGGTCAAGAGTCAGGTTCTCTCTCTTTCTGTGTGTGTGTGTGTGTGTGTGTGTGTGTGTGTGTTGGTGATACCATCAATCTGTCCCAGGTTAGCACTTTCCATCAGTGTACATGGATTAGCAGAACTTGATGAAATGGCTAATTGATTTGGCCAAGTTCCAAATCAATCCAGAAGATGTCCATCTGGATGGTGCCCATAAAGATCTTCCTCACTTCACAGAACTTATACTTGGCCTCCTCAGGCACAATTTGATGAACAACTTGGGTCACAGATCAGATGGAAATTCCCACCACTCTTGTCAATGTTGATGACACCCACAAAACTGGCAGGGTAGCTTATATCAGTGTGCAGCCTGCCCTCAATCTTAAGGAACCATGGTGTGCAGATCTTCTTTACTTTCTCTCCTGTACTGACACACTTGAGTCCCTTCCTTCATAAAATGATGAGAGGGCCCAGTTGATGCATGAACGGCAAAAACATCAGTTAGTCCAGCATCGAGTGATTTGGAACTGCTGTGTACTTCAGGACCGTAGGTCATGACTATCCTAGACATAGGAAGAGCTGAAATCAATGTTTTACATGAATTACACAGGGAAGATTTGACCCACTAGTGCCAGGCATCTGGTATTCAGACCATGTAGGTAGCATGAATTATGTCCCCAAATCAGCACGAGTGTGAGCTTACTTTCTTTTCTTTCCTTTTTTTTTCTTTCTTTCTTTCCTTCTTTCCTTCTTTCTTTCTTTCTTTTTTTCTTCCTTCCTTTCCTCCCTCCATTCTCTCTCCCTCTCTTTCTCTCTCCCTATCTTTCTTTCTTTCTCTCTCTCCCTTCCTTCCTTCCTTTCTTTCTTTCTTTCTCTCTCTCTCCCTCCCTGCCTCCCTCCCTCCCTCCCCCCTTTCTTTCTTTCTTTCTCTCTCTCTCTCTCCCTCCCTGCCTCCCTCTCTCCCTCCCCTCTCTTTCTTTCTTTCTTTCTTTCCTTCCTTCCTTCTTTCCTTCTTTCCTTCTTTCTTTCTTTCTCTCTTTCTCTCTTTCTTTCCCTGCTTATCCTAGAGCCACATGCAAACAGACAAACTTCCCTTTGGAACATTATTTTCCACATCAACCCTTCTTAGAGTTCTGGCTTATGCTAGAATCTTGGATTCTACGCCCCACCCTTCTTTGGATCCAGACTTTGTCTCCTATTCATTAGAGGCCGTTAAAAGCCAAGGCCTTCTCAGTTCAAGTCACAAGGGTAGTTGCTACTACCCTAACAATAACAACAAACCAGATAAGCTACAAAATCATAATTTTTTAAACCCACCAGAGATCTGAGGATAGAACTAAATATAACCAAATGAAAATCTAGAAAGTAAAGAGGCCTTTCTTTAAGAGTAGAGACCTATAGGTGTTTACATTCTAGCAGAGCAACTGAAAGAGGACAGAATACATCATAGTAGGTGATAAAGAGAAACCAGCCATATTTTAATGAGTTTGTAAAGACTGCATGTGAGCTTCCATGATGCATTAGAATCCCAAGGAACCCCAACCACAGAAAGAGTATGCACCTACCTGCCACTATTTCCCACAGGCCTTCATCAAGGGCACGTAGATAGTATGCTGAAAGCTGAAAGGAGAGCAAAAGAGCTTAGAGAGATCCCATATAAGGTGCTCAGACCTTTTCCGAGTTGAGACAATGGCCCATTGCAGAGAAGTAACAAGGCAGAAAGAGGAGATGAAAAATCTCTCTGCAGCACTTGGGCTTTTACTGAGTGTAAAGCAGTAACTGCCAGACTGAAAGCAGGACAGTAGAGCATAGATAGATCTCCTTAGGTACATAAAGGTAGGGATGGAACTGAAGGACAAAGAGATATTTCCAGTGACTTGAAAAGCTAGAATTCAGACTGTTAAGCAGAGAGAGAAATCACTCATGGTTCAGAAAGCTGTAAATTAACAAAGAAACATCTGATGTCTTACTGGTACTTATTTGTTGCTTCTGCAGGGCTAGGGATTCTTAGCATCCTGACAGAATGAGGGATGAGTGATTTTCTGGAGGAAATATTATTTATTTCAGCCACCAATGCTCTTTTATACACTATGTCCAATGTACATTTAAGACTATGAGACACACAAAGAAGCAAAGAAATGGACCCCATGATCATGGGAGGAAAGAAGCAGACTGGGAGATGAATCAGATATCAGAATTATGAGAGAGGGACTTTAAAATAACTACAAAAATGTGTTAGAGGACCTACTAGAAAAGCTGGAGAACATTCACAAACATATGGGGAATGTCAGCAGAGAGATGGAAATGATAAAAATGGATCACATGGAAGTGCTAGAAATGAAAAATATGCTATTATAAGTGAAGAATTTATTTGATGGAATTAGAAGCAGCCTGGACACAAAGGAAGAAAAAGATCTATAAAGTTAAAGACAGTAGAAATTATATAAACTGAAATGAAAAAATAAAAATGAGAGAAAATACAATAAAGTATCTGAGATCTATGGGACACATAGATGTAATAATTAGAGTATGACAGGAAAAGGAGAGAGAATGGGGCCAAAGAAACCACTGAAGAGATAATGGCTGAGAATTTTCCAAAAATTTTTAAAGATTTCGATTAGCAAACTCTGAGCATGTGTCTGAGCACACACACACACAGAACACCACACACCTAGGCACATCAGACTCAAACTGCTGAAAACCAAGATAAAGAGGAAATCTCAATAGCAGCCATCATATATTACATACAAGGAAACAACAATAAGAATGATTGCTGACTTCTTATTAGAAACAAGGTGGGCCAGAGACAACGAAAAGACAACTTTTAAGACCTTGAAGAAAAAAAAAGACAACCTAGAATTCTACATGCAGCAAAATATATCCTGCAAAAGCAAACGTAAAATAAAGACATTTTCAGATTGACCAAAGTGAAGCAATTTCATCTCCAGAAGAGCTGCACTACAAGAAATGCTAAAAGAGTTACTCAGGCTAAAGAGAAATGATGCCAAATGGAAATTTATAGCTGAAGGAAGGAATGAAGAACACAAGAAAAGTATGTGGGTAAATAAAAAAAGACCGATTTCATTGTATTTAAGAGATAGACATACACTTATATCTAAACTGCTTTAAAAGACTATGGGCTACTTAAAGCAAAAACAATAACAATGTTTTGTGGTGTTTATAGCGTATGTAGAAGTGAAACACATGACAGAGCACAAAGGAAGAGGAGATAAATAGAACCATATTGTTGTAAGGTTCTTATATTGCTCACAAAGTAGTATAATACTATTTAAAAATAAACTATGGTAGGGCTTCCCTGGTGGCGCAGTGGTTGAGAGTCCACCTGCCGATGCAGGGGACACAGGTTCATGCCAAGGAACCCCAACCACAGAAAGAGTATGCACCTACCTGCCACTATTTCCCACAGGCCTTCATCAAGGGCACGTAGATAGTATGCTGAAAGCTGAAAGGAGAGCAAAAGAGCTTAGAGAGATCCCATATAAGGTGCTCAGACCTTTTCCGAGTTGAGACAATGGCCCATTGCAGAGAAGTAACAAGGCAGAAAGAGGAGATGAAAAATCTCTCTGCAGCACTTGGGCTTTTACTGAGTGTAAAGCAGTAACTGCCAGACTGAAAGCAGGACAGTAGAGCATAGATAGATCTCCTTAGGTACATAAAGGTAGGGATGGAACTGAAGGACAAAGAGATATTTCCAGTGACTTGAAAAGCTAGAATTCAGACTGTTAAGCAGAGAGAGAAATCACTCATGGTTCAGAAAGCTGTAAATTAACAAAGAAACATCTGATGTCTTACTGGTACTTATTTGTTGCTTCTGCAGGGCTAGGGATTCTTAGCATCCTGACAGAATGAGGGATGAGTGATTTTCTGGAGGAAATATTATTTATTTCAGCCACCAATGCTCTTTTATACACTATGTCCAATGTACATTTAAGACTATGAGACACACAAAGAAGCAAAGAAATGGACCCCATGATCATGGGAGGAAAGAAGCAGACTGGGAGATGAATCAGATATCAGAATTATGAGAGAGGGACTTTAAAATAACTACAAAAATGTGTTAGAGGACCTACTAGAAAAGCTGGAGAACATTCACAAACATATGGGGAATGTCAGCAGAGAGATGGAAATGATAAAAATGGATCACATGGAAGTGCTAGAAATGAAAAATATGCTATTATAAGTGAAGAATTTATTTGATGGAATTAGAAGCAGCCTGGACACAAAGGAAGAAAAAGATCTATAAAGTTAAAGACAGTAGAAATTATATAAACTGAAATGAAAAAATAAAAATGAGAGAAAATACAATAAAGTATCTGAGATCTATGGGACACATAGATGTAATAATTAGAGTATGACAGGAAAAGGAGAGAGAATGGGGCCAAAGAAACCACTGAAGAGATAATGGCTGAGAATTTTCCAAAAATTTTTAAAGATTTCGATTAGCAAACTCTGAGCATGTGTCTGAGCACACACACACACAGAACACCACACACCTAGGCACATCAGACTCAAACTGCTGAAAACCAAGATAAAGAGGAAATCTCAATAGCAGCCATCATATATTACATACAAGGAAACAACAATAAGAATGATTGCTGACTTCTTATTAGAAACAAGGTGGGCCAGAGACAACGAAAAGACAACTTTTAAGACCTTGAAGAAAAAAAAAGACAACCTAGAATTCTACATGCAGCAAAATATATCCTGCAAAAGCAAACGTAAAATAAAGACATTTTCAGATTGACCAAAGTGAAGCAATTTCATCTCCAGAAGAGCTGCACTACAAGAAATGCTAAAAGAGTTACTCAGGCTAAAGAGAAATGATGCCAAATGGAAATTTATAGCTGAAGGAAGGAATGAAGAACACAAGAAAAGTATGTGGGTAAATAAAAAAAGACCGATTTCATTGTATTTAAGAGATAGACATACACTTATATCTAAACTGCTTTAAAAGACTATGGGCTACTTAAAGCAAAAACAATAACAATGTTTTGTGGTGTTTATAGCGTATGTAGAAGTGAAACACATGACAGAGCACAAAGGAAGAGGAGATAAATAGAACCATATTGTTGTAAGGTTCTTATATTGCTCACAAAGTAGTATAATACTATTTAAAAATAAACTATGGTAGGGCTTCCCTGGTGGCGCAGTGGTTGAGAGTCCACCTGCCGATGCAGGGGACACAGGTTCATGCCCCGGTCCGGGAGGATCCCACGTGCCGCGGAACCATGGCTGCCGAGCCTGTGTGTCTGGAGCCTGTGCTCCACAACGGGAGAGGCCACAACAGTGAGAGGCCCGTGTACCGCGAAAAAAAAAAAAAAAACTATGGTAAGTCAAAGATGTATATTGTAATCTTTAAAACATGACTAAAAAAGTTCCTCAAATAGGAATAGCTAGAGAAGGTAAAATGGAATTCCAAAGAATATTCAATTCATTTAAAACAGGGCAGAAAGGCCTGGACCAGCTTCGGAGCAACGAGTGGGTCAGTGGGTGATGAGTGGGGACTAGGTGCAGTGGCCAGTGGCTGGGCCTGCCCCTCAGACAGCCTGACAGCCTGCCCCTCACGCCCAAGATCCTCAACGTGTCATGAGGTAGAAGTGTGCTGGGGGACTGGTAGCACCTGGAGTGACTGTAACTGTAGAAGTCGAATATCCAGGACAAGTTGAGGTCCTTCATCAGGAAGAGGGGCCCCCAGAACACCTAGCTTTGAAGGCTTGCATGTGGGAGAGTTGGAGAGCTGTAAGAAACAGAGACTCCACTCTTAAAAGGCTCATGCAAAAACTCATATGCTCTGAGACCCAGTACGGAGGCAGTTATTTGAAAGATGCCTAGGTCAGACCCACTTGCTGATCTTGGAGAGCTTCCTGGAGAAATAGGAGGCAACTGGGACTCCCTGTGGGGACACAGATGCTGGCAGCAGACATTTTGGGGAGGTCACTCTACCACAAGGACCTTGGTGCTGGCAAGTGCCATTTTGGAGTCCTCCCTCTAGCCTTAGTGCCAGGGGATTCCCTGCCCACCAGACAGTTGGCACCAGTACTGGGACACCCCCAGGCTGAACAACCAGCCACCCCAAGACCTGGCCCCATCCACTGCAGCTGGCAGGCTCCAAACCAGGCAGGGCTTGGCAGCCAACTGGGCCAGGGACCAGCTTCACTTACCAGTGTGTCCATAGTAGTTGGCTCCACCACATCAGAAGGGCACGTGCAGCCCACACAGGGGGCGCTCCTAGAGCACATAGCTCAAGGGACCAGAAGGGTGTGTGCTGCTGGACCCCATAGGACATCTCCTGCATAAACCCACTTCTCCAAGATCAGGAAATGTAACCAATCTATGCAATACCTACAAATAAACACAGAGAATTAGGTAAAATGAGGCAACATAGGAATATGTTGCAAACAAACGAACCAGATAAAATCCCAGAAGAACTAAGCAAAGTGAAGATAAGCAATCTACCCAATAAAGAGTTCAAGATAATAATCATAAAGATGCTCAACAAACCTGGGAGAAGAAAAGATGTACACAGTGAGAAGTTTTACAAAGACTTAGAAAATATAAACAAGAAGAACCAAACAGAGCTGAAGAGTACAATGACTGAAAAATGACACTAGAAGGAATCAACAGATTAGATGATACAGGGGAACAAATCAGTGAACTGGAAGACAGAGTAGTCGAAATTACCCAAGCGAAGCAGAAAAAAGAAGAAGAAATTGTTCTAAATGAGAACAGTTTAAGAGACTTCTATGACACCATCAAGAATACTAACATTCACATTACAGGGGTCCCAGAAGCAAAAGAGAAAGAGAAAGGGGCAGAGAATTTATTTGAAAAGATAAAAGCTGAAAACTTTCCTATCCTGGGAATGGAAACAGGCATCCAGGTCCAGGAAGCACAAAGAATTCCAAACAAGATCAATCCCAAAAGGAATGCACCAAGACACACTGTAATTAAAATGGCAAAACTTAAAGATCAAAAGAGAATCTTAAGAGCAGTAAGGGAAAAGCAACCAGTTACATAAAAGGGAACTCCAATAAGACTATCACTGACTTTCAGTAGAAAGTTTCAGTAGAAATTCTGCAGGTCAGAAGGGAGTGACATGATATAATTAGAGTGATGAAAGGAAAAAACCTACAGCCAAGAATACTTGGCAAGGCTATCATTCAGATGAAGGAGAGATAAGAGTTTTACAGGCAAGCAAAAGCTGAGAGTCCAGCACCACTAAATTGGCTTTACAAGAAATGTTAAAGGGACTTCTCTAAGTGGACAAGAAAAGACTACAACTAGAAATATGAAATATGAAAATTACAAAAGGAAAAATCTCATTGGTAAAGGCAAATATATGGTAAATGTAGTAGATGAGCCACTTTTGAAGTTTAAAGGTTAAAATAAAAATTAAAAGACAAAAGTAGTAAAATCATCTATAGCCACAATAAGTAGTTAAGATATACACAAAACAAAAAGATGTAAAATATAAAGTCAAAAACATTAAACTTGGGGCAGGGGGAGAGTAAACATGCAGGTTTTATTTTAATGCATTTGAATTTAAGAGATCAACTTTAAAAAATTTTTTTGTATATAAACCACATGGTAACCACAAACCAACAACATATAGTAGATACACACGAAAAAAGAAAGAGGAATCCAAACATAACACTAAAGACAGTCATCAGATCACAAGGGAAAAGAACATAAGAAGAAAAAAGGAATACAAAACAAACAGAAAACAATTAACAAAATGGTAATAAGTACATACATATCAATAATTACTTTAAATGTAAGTGGACCAAATGCTCCAATCAAAACACAGAGTGACTGAATGGATACGAAAACAACACCCGTATATATGCTGCCTACAAGAAACTTGCTTGAGATGTACAGAAACACACATACTGAAAGTGGGGGGGATGGAAAAAGGTATCCATGCAAATGGAAACAAAATGAAAGCTCGGGTAGCAATACTTAGACAAAACAGACCTTCAAACAAAGACTATAGTGAGTGACAAAGACATTACATAATGATAAAGGGATCAATCCAACAAGAATATACAACAATTGTAAATACATATGCACCCAACCTAGGATCACCTAAATACATACAGCAAGTATTAACAAACATAAAGGGAGAAATTGACAGAACACAATAAAGCCAGCATCACCTGTATACCAAAACCAGACAAAAGCACCACAAAAGAAGAAAATTTCAAGCCAATATCACCGATGAACACAGGTGCACAAATCCTCAACAAAATATTAACAAACCAAATTCAACAATACATTAAAAGGGTCATTCACCATGATCAACTGGGATTTAACCCAGGGGTGCAAGTATGGTTCAATATTTGCAAATCAATCAATGTGATACACCACATTAACAAATTGAAAAATAAAAATCATATGATCATCTCAATAGAAAAAGCTTTTGACAAAATTCAATGTCCATTTATTATATTGATAAAACCTCTCAACAAAGTGGGTATAGAGGGAACATAACTCAACACAGTAAAGGCCATATATGACAAGCCCACAGCTGATATCATATTCAACTGTCAAAAGTTAAAAGCATTTCCTCTAAGATCAGGAAGAAGACAAGGATGCCCACTCTCACCACTTTTGTTCCAACATGGTATTGGAAGTCCTAGACTTATCAACCAGAAAAGGAGAAGAAATTAGAGACATCAAATTGGAAAGGAAGAATTAAAACCATCACTGTTTGCAGATGACAGGATACTATACATGAAAATCCTAAAGATGCCTCAAAAATCTATTAAAAATAATAAATAAACTCAGGAAAGTTGCAGGATACAAAATTAACATACAGAAATCCGTTGCATTTCTATACACTAACAACAAACTATAAGGAAGAGAATTTTTAAAAAAAAACTCATTTACATTGCATCAAAAAGGATAGAGTACCTAGGAATAAATCTAACCAAGGTAGTAAAAGACCTATACTTGGAAAACTATAAGACATTCATGAAAGAAACTGTAGATGACACAAATAGATGGAAAGATATGCCGTGCTCATAGACTGGAAGAATTAATGTCGGTAAAATGACCATATTCCCCGAGGCAATGTACAGATTCAGTGTAATCCCTATCAAAATACCAATGGCATTTTTCACAGAACTAGAACAAATAATTCTAAAATTTGTATGGAAACACAAAAGACCCCAAATAATCTTGAGAAGGAAGAAAAAAGCTGGAAAGTATCATGCTCCATGATGTCAAACTATATTAAAAAGCCACAGTAATCAAAACAATATGGTCCGCGATGAAGAGTGACCCCCACTTGCCACAACTAGAGAAAGCCCATGCACAGAAATGAAGACCCAACACAGCCATAAATAAATAAATAAATAAATACATTGTGTATAAAAAAAAAATAAAAAAAAAAAACAATATGGTACTGGCACAAAAAAGGACACATAAGTCAATGGAACAAAGTAAGAGAGCCCAGAATTGAACACACACTTATACGAGCAATTAATCTATGACAAAGGAGGCATCATACAATGGGGAAAAGACAGCCTCTTCAATAAATAGTATTGGGAAAACTGAACAGCCACATGCAAAAAAAATCTAACTGGACTACTTTCACACACCATATACAAAAATAAATTTTAAATGGATTAAAGACATAAATGTAAGACCTGAAACCATAAAACTTCTAGAGAAAACATAGGCAGTATGCTCTTGACATCAGTCTTAGAAACATTTTTTTTGTATATGTCTCCTCAAGCAAGAGAAACAAACCCAAAAATAAACATTAAACTAAATGAGATTACATCAAACCAAAACTCTCCTGTACAGCAAAGAAAACCATTAACAAAATGAAAAGACAACCTACTGAATAGGAGAAAATATTTGCAAATGATATATCCAATAAGGGGTTAATATTCAAAATATGTAAAGAACTTATACAACTCAACAACTTAAAAAAAAACCTGATTTTAAAATGGGCAGAGGAGTTGAAGAGTCATTTTCCCAGAGAAGACATACAGATGGTCAACAGGCACATGAAAAGGTGTTCAACATCACTAATTATGAGGGAAATGAAAATTAAAACCACAATGAGATATAACCTCACACATGTTAGAATGGCTATTATCAAAAAGGCAAGAAATAACAAACGGCGATAAGGATGTGGAGAAAAGGGAACCCTACTACACTGTTGATGGGAATGTAAATTGATGCAGCCACTATGGAGAACAGTATGGAGGTTCCTTAAAAAATTAAAAATGGAACTACTGTATGATCCAGCTATCCCATTTATGGGTATTTATCCAAAGAATATGCAAACACTAATTAGAAAAGATATATGCACCCCTATGTTCCCCACAGCATTATCAACAAGAGCCAAAATATGGAAAAAACCTAAGGGCCCATCAGTGGATGAATAGATAAAAAAAGATGTGGTATATATGTACAATGGAATGCTACTCAGCCATAAAAAAAGATGAAATCTTACCATTTGGACAACAAAGATGAACCTCAAGGTATTATGCTAAGAGAAATGTCAGACAGAGAAAGACAAATACTGTATGATTTCTTTTATATGTAGAATCTAAAAAACAAAGAAGAAAAAACCAAAATAAATTAACAAACTAATCCAAACAAAAGCAAATACATAGATACAGACAACAGAGTAGTGGTCACCAGAGAGGACAGGGCAAAATGGGCAAAGGGGATCAAATGTATGGTGATGGATGAAAACTAAATTTTTGGTGGTGAGCACGCTGCAGGGTACACAGAAGTAGAAATATAATGTTGTACACATGAAACATATAATGTTATAAGCCAACGTTACCTAAATAAACAATAATGTTTTAAAAAAATAGTAAAATGACAAGATCAGGGCTTTAAAATCTTGGGTCAAAGTACCAAGAGAGAACCACAGAACTTCTAGGAATCCCTTGAAAAAGTCTCTTATCTTTTGTAGTCTCAGGGGTTGATATGTCCAAAAAAACAAACAAACAAAAAAACCCAAAACATTTAAATTATTATACTGAGGATTGCAGAATTACGATATAAATAGCAGTCACTTCCTTGTCAAGTCTCTTATGTAAAACTTTGGATGTTAATTGAAAAAGAGTGAGATCTTGAATACTGAAATGATGATATTTACGTGTGCATTCCAATGAACTGAGAAGCTTGAACATCTGCATTCTTCTGTTCCAGTGAAATTAGCACTTCCTTCCTCCCAGGCCTGAAGACCCCACAATTTTTTCCCTTAAAGCAGATCCTGATTCTCCTCAAATGCACCTCCACCATCTCTCATTGCTTCTAGATATAAAACTAGAGTTATATTCTATTGTAATCTAGGGCAGGGATTGGCATTTTTTTTTAAAGAGCTGCATAGAAAATATTTTAAGCTTGGAGGCCATAGAATCTCCGTTACAACTATTCAACACTGTTGTTGCAAAAGCAGATATAAACAATATGTTAAAAAATGGGCATCATAGTATTCTGATAAAACTTTATTGACAAAAACAGGTTGTCATCTCACGAGCCAGAGTTTGCTAATCCTTGCTCTATGGGGATGTGTACAAGGACTGACCCAGGGAGGTCATCAAAAGGATTGCAATATTTTGCCAATTTATATGAACAAAAAGCTGAGACTGAATTTTAAGAGCACTAGACCAGGTAGGAATTTATTGATAAGGGTAAATATATCAGAGCTTCTGTTTTCAATATTTAGCTTGAGCAGCTAGGAGTGGCACCTACTCCTGATGAATTCTCAGCTCTCCTTTAACTCATCCCTATCACCAGTTAGTTGAGGAAGGAAAAACACGGAACTAGTTTGCAGATGATGATACACAATAAATTGCTATCAGCCAGAAGTGGATAGCTGTAGCGTTAATAGCTGCACTCAGGGTAGCCCTGAATGACAATGAGGAAAAGGGACACTCCCACTGGAAGCATTCATCTCATATAAGCAGTGCATCTAGTTGTTCAGTTTGCCCAGAAAGAGAGATCGCCAGATCTATACAGACCTATTTAGATTCGTGGGCAGGGGCTAACGCTTTGGCCACATTGTCAGGCACTTAGAGGGAACAGGATTGGAAAGCTGGTGACAAGGAGGTCTAGGGATCAACTTCTCACAATGGACACAGTGTACGAGGACATTTGAGTCTCAAGTGAATTCATAGATCATTCATTGCTAAGGCAGCTTTCAATAATCAGGCGATCAAGATGTCCTGTTCTGCAGGTCATTAGCAGCCTCTTTCCATGGCCATTCAAGTATTTGCTCTGCAAGTTCAAGTAAAGTGGGCGGATGGCACACACCGAGGTTTTGCTGGGATCACCGACATGCGTGTTCCTCACTAAGGTTCATCTATCTAAGCCAGTGTGAAGGCCCAACTGTTAACATACATCAATGCTGAGTTCCTAACATGGCACAATTCCTTTGAGGGTACAGTTATCTACAGGGTAACAGGTTGATTTCCTTAGAAATCATCATGGGAAGGGCAGCAATTTGTTTTCACTGGAATAGATACTTATACTGGATAGTTGTATGCTTTCCCTGGCCATAGCTCCTCTGCTAGCAACACCACGCACAAACTTCCAAACGAAGATTTACCATCATGGTATCTCACACAACACAGCTTCTGACAATGGATTTCATTTTACAGTAAAAGAAGTGATTGTACCCACAGGATTCACTTATTTTACCATGTATCCCATCAACACAAAGCAGCTGGCAGTACAGAACAGTAGAATGGCCTGTTGAAGATTCAATTATAGCTGAATAAATTCAACTCAGTTCAGGTTCAGTGACAACAAGATGAGGGGTTGACATGCCCTCATACAAAATATGGTATACGCTCTAAACCAGCAACAATCTATAATACTGTTTCTCCCATAGCCAGAGTATAATTTTTTTTATCTCTCTCCCTTTTACTACTCTTTTATATAAGTCATAATGGTGAATATTAAAATTTTAATTTGCAGTTACATATCAAAGGATGATTGTGATTGTATTAGAAAAGAATGATTATTACCCAGATATAGCTAGTGACTCATGGAATGCTGAGACTTCACTTTTGGGGGAAGAGGGTGGATGTTTTTCTTTGAAGAAGTGATAACTGCATCGTATCAGGCAGAAATGGGATGCTTTGTTATTACTTTTGCATGGAAGATAAATATGGACAGGAGGGGTTGTAAGAATGTTGAGTAACCCAATGGTTGGACGGTGCCATACTGTCTGCTGTTAACTCAGCACTATCCTCTCCCCTTTCTATCCTTTCCTCTTTAAGGGGCTGGAAGGATAATGACATTGCCAAGAATTCCTTGCCAATAAGGTTCCAATTTATAGGCAGTTAGGAAGATGGAAGAGAAGTATAAACTATCATTTCTCCTCTCAAGAAGGTAGATGTACTGGCAAAAGGCAGATGCGGAGTTTGCAACAGCTTTTGGATGAACTTCTGCAAATCACCCAATTCAGTGTTATGGGCAGCTGAGATCACTGGCAACTGTTATCATGATTCTCTACTTTCTGAGTGTCTGAAAGGCAGCACCAGCTCTCCCTTGACTCTCACTTCCCTTCCCGCTTCGATGATTTTATAAGCATCAATTCACTGTACTAAAGCCCTTACTATTAAAATATCTAGAATGGTTTGTGTTTTCCTGAATGAACTGGGACATATATATGCAATAAAACATCCATGATATATATACATACATAATGATCATAATATCTGACTAAAATAATTTAATTTTTAGTTCAGTTTTTCTAATACAAGCTTGTTTTCTAGTTCTTGTACCTGAAATATGAGTCTGAAGAGCTGATATGAATGACCTCATTCAAGGTTTCTCAGTATCAGCACTACTGGCATAGTGGGCTGAATAATTCCTTGTCATGAGGGCCAGTCTTGTGCACTGTAGGAGGCTTAGCAGCATCCCTGGCCTCTACCCATCAGATGCCATTAGCACTACCTCTCTACGCTCCCAAATTGTGACAAAGTAAAATGTCTTCATGTATTTGCAAATGTCCTCTGGAGGGGCAAAATCACCCCCAGTTAAGAACTATTGGTATATAGGAACTATCTGCACTGTTTTTGCAAATTTTTTGTAAGTCTAAAATCATTCCAAAATAAAAAGTTAACAAAAAAATCTTCCAGGCACACAATGATTAGCTAGTGAAGTCTTCAAGCTATTTAAGGAAAGAAACAATACCAATCTTACACAAACTCTTCAAAGACTAGTAAAATAAATTTTTTTTTTTTTTCGGTATGCGGGCCTCTCACTGCTGTGGCCTCTCCCGTTGCGGAGCACAGGCTCCGGACGTGCAGGCTCAGCGGCCATGGCTCACGGGCCCAGCCGCTCCGCTGCATGCGGGATCCTCCCAGACCGGGGCACGAACCCGTGTCCCCTGCATCGGCAGGCGGACTCTCAACCACTGCGCCACCAGGGAAGTCCAATAAATAATATTTTTCAACTTATTTTGAGGCCAGCATAAGCTTCATACTCAAATCTGTCAGAAATATTCTAAGAAGGGAAAATTACAAGCTAATCTCACCCAAACACATAGACAAAAAAACCTTAAACAAATATTAGCAAAGATTATCTTGGCCAGACATAGAAGACTACATCAAGGCTCAGTTACGTTTACTTCAAGAATGAAAAGTTGATTTAATACTTCAATGCAGTCAATGGAAATTCACGACATCAGCAGAACAAAGGTGAAAAATCATGTGGTTGTCTCAATAGATGCAAAAAGAGCATCTGATAAAATTTCCAAAATTATTTCATAATAAAATATCTTAGTAAATCAGGAATAGAAGGAAACTTCCCTAATCTGATCACAGGTGTCAATAAAAAATTATAGCAAACATGGCATTTGAAGCAAAAGACTGGAAGCTTAATTCTCGAGAACAGGAACAAGATGGAGATATTCACTATCAACAATTCTATTTAATATTGTACCAGAGGCCCCCAGCCAATGTAATAAGGAAAGACAAAAAAATAAGTGGATTGGAAATATGAATATCATTATTCATATATGACAAGATCACATATGGAAAGCCAACAGGTCTCTAGAAAACTATTAGAACTAATGAACAGATTTAGCAAGATTGCTGGATATGAGATCAGTATACAATAATAAATTGTATAAAATAAAAAAATTTAAATACAGTAATACAATTTGCCCTTGGTATTTATCCAAGGAGTTGAAAACTTATATCCATACAAAAATCTGCACACAGATGTTTACAGCAGTTTTATTCATAACTGACAAAATGTGGAAGCAACCAAGATATCTATCTTCAGTAGGTTAATGGATAAACTGTGGTACATACAGACAATGGAATATTATTTAGCACTAAAAAGAAATGAGCTATCAAGCCATGAAAAGACATGGGGGAACTTTAAATGCATATTATTAAGTGAAAGAAGTCAATCTCAGAACGGATCTAACTGTATGATAATATGATATTCTGGAAAAGGAAATACTATGAAGACAGTAAAAAAAAAATCAGTGTTGCCAGGGGTCGTGGGGGGCAGGGGGGGAATACAGTGGAGAGTATGCATAGGTGAGCACAGAGGATTTGCAGGAGGTGGGCGGGGGACAGTGAAAATACTCTGTATGATACTAAGATGATGGATACATGTCATTATACATTTGTCCAAACCCATAGAATGTACAACACCAAGAGTGAATCCTACTGTAAACTATGGACTTTGGGTGATTATGATATGTAGGTCCATCAGTTGTAACAAATATACCACTCTCATGGAGGATGTTGATAATGCAGGAGGCTATGCATACTTAGGGGCAGGGTGCATAAGAGAAATCTCTGTATCTTTCTCTTAATTTTGCTGTGAATCTAAAACTGCTCTTAAAAAAAGTTTTATAAAAAAGCAAAAACATTTAAATAGCTTCAAAGGCATCAATGATCTAGGAAGGAATCTAATGAAAGCTGCAAGGTTTCTACAAAAAAATTATTTAACATTATTGAAAGAAAGGACACATTTAAAAAAAATGGAAGGTTCATGTTCATGAGTCGAAAGACTCAAGGTTGTGAAAGAATCAAGGCACCCCATAACAATCTATAGACCCAAGGCAATCACAATCAAAATGCCAGAGGATTTTTTTGTTAAAATTGACAATCTGGGGAACTCCCTGGTGGACCAGTGGTTAGGACTCAGCGTTTTCACTGCCATGGCCTGGCTTTGATCCCTGGTCAGGGAACTAAGATCCCGCAGGCCACGTGGTGCAGCCAAAAAAATAAATAATAATAAAATAATAATAATAATATTGACAATCTGATAAGAAAATTTACATGAAAATGTAAAAAGGCCAGAACAGCCAAGATGATCTTTAAAGAGAACAAAGTTAGAGGGCTTATACTACTGGATATCAAGTCTTATCATAAACCTTTAGGAATGAAGACAATGTGGTATTAGTGCAAGAATAGTTAGAAAAAGCAATCAAACAGATTCTAGAAACAGACCTTATATATATGGATACTTGGAGTGCTGACAAAGATGGCACTACAGAGTGATGAGGAATAGACTTTTTTTTTTTTCCAGTAAATGGTGTTGGGTTAATTGGATAGTCATGGGTTGGGGTGGGTGGGGGATGAGTCTTGATTCTTATATCATACCATACATAAAAATTAATTTCAGGTGGATTGTAGATCTAAACGCAAAAACTAACACAGTGTTTTCAGAAGATAATTTAGAATGTCTTCGTGACTTTGGGGTAAGCAAAGCTTTCTTAAATAGAATCCAAAGAACACCAAATATAAAAGAAAGATTGATAATTTGACATTAGAACTGCATTAGAACTGAGAATCATCCTCAAAAAACTAAAATAGAGTTGCCATATGATCCAGCAATCCTGCTCCTGGGCACACATCAGGACAAAACTCTAATTTGAAAAGATACATGCACCCCTATGTTCATAGCAACACTATTTACAATAGCCAAGACATGGAAACAACCTAAATGTCCATCGACAGATGAGTGGATAAAGAAGATGTTGTA
>NW_006776684.1:1467189-1471128 GCF_000442215.2 Lipotes vexillifer
TATATATATATATATATATATATATATATACACAGTGGAATATTACTCAGCTATAAAAAAGAATGAAATAACGCCATTTGCAACTACATGGATGGACCTAGAGATTATCATACTAAGCAAAGTAAGTCAGAAAGACAGAGACAAATACCATATGATATCATTTATATGTGGACTCTAAAATATGACACAAATGAACTTATGTATGAGACAGAAACAGACTCACAGACATAGAGAACAGACTTGTTGTTGCCAAGTAGTGGTGGGAGGGTTGGATTGGGAGTTTGGGACTAGCAGATACAAACTATTATATATAGAATGGATAAACAACAAGGTCCTATTGTATAGCACAGGGAACTATACTCAATATCCCGTAATAAACTATAGTGGAAAAGAATATGAAAAAGAAAGCATATATACGTATAACTGAGTCACTTTGCTGTACACCAGAAACTAACACAACATTGTAAATCAACTATACTTCAATTTTAAAAAAAGAAAAAAAAACTGAGCAACATATCATTTGAAATAGCATAAAAATCAAATACCTAGGAATAAATTGAACAAAAGATGTATATTAAAAGATGTCATTAAAGCAAACAAAATTCAAGCTACAGTTTGGGAGAAGATACCTGCAATACACACAATTGAAAAAGTATATATCCAGAATATATAAAGATTGGCTACAAAGTAATTTTTTTAATGTAGACAATTCAGTAGGTAAATATAGGGGTGAAATATCAGAAGAGGCACATCAAAAAGCAGATATTCAAATGGCCAATAAACATGAAAACATTAGTCAATGAGGCAGTTTAAATTAAAACCAGTATCTGTGTAAAATGCCATTACATACCCAAAGAATAGTTATAACTTAACAAACTGATAGTATCCCATATTGGGTACCGCAAAAGAATCTGGAGCAACTGAAACTTTTATATGCTACTGTTTTTGGCACGAGGACAGACAAATGTATACCTCTGGAGGAAATGTAAATTGCTACAAACATTGAAAACTTGTTTGACAGTAATGTACTCAAGCCAAACATATGTAAAATCTAAGATCCAGCTATTTACTCCTACAGATATACAAAACAGAAATGCATACTTACATGTATCAAAGATGTATGTAAGAAAGTCCTTGACAAAATTATTTGTAAGAGTGCAAACTGAAAACAACCTAAATGTTTATCAACGGTGTAATGGATAAATAAATATGATATAGTCATACAATGGACTACTATGTAGAAAAGAAAATAAAGGATTGCTACACTGACAATTTCTATTAACCCACAAACATACTATCAAATAAACGACACAAAAGACAGAGTAGGAACAGAATCATTCTAATCATGTAAACTTCAAAAACAGGCAAAACAAATCTATAATATTAGAAATCAGGATGGTGACTACCTTTAGTTAGGAAGCAATGTAACTCGGAGGGGGCATGAGGAGGGTTCTGGGGTGCTGGTAATGTCCTCTTTTTTATCTGGGTGATGGTAACATGTGTGTGTTAATTTTGTGATTGTTCCTCAAGATGTACATTTGTAGTTTGTATGTTTTCATCTGTATGTATGCTATATGTCAATAATAGTTTAAACAATGACAAGTGTTATAACTGAGGCATATAAGATATGCATGGTGTGTACTGAGGAAGACAGAAGGGAGTGACCTAAAAGGCATGTGTTATGAGTTGAACTGAGTTCCAAAAAAAGATAGGTGGAGTCCTAACTCCTAGTATTTCAGAATGTGAACTTATTTAGAAATAGGGTTGTTGTAGATAAATGTTAACAATTGATAAAATGAGGTCATGCTGGAGTAGGGTGGGTGCTTAATTCCATATGACTGATGTCCTTAATAAGAAAAGGGGAACTGGGGCAAACACAAGAGAGAGCACCATGTAATACCAGAGGCAGACGGTGGCGTGAGGCAACTGCAAGGCAAGCAACACCCAGGACTGATGGCCACCACCCGAAGCTAGGAAGAGGCATGGAAGGCTCTTCCCTAAAGGTTTCAGAGGGAGCATGGCCCTGCCAGCACCTTGACTGTGGACTTCTAGCCTCCAGAACTGTCAGACAATAAATTTCTATTGCTTTAAGCCACCCAATGCGTGGTACTTTGTTAGGGCAGCCGTTGAAAATGAGTACAGTATGCATTAGTGTTCTATTTTTACATAGGAGGCAACTGGAGTTCTGTCACTGAACTAGGGACCAGACTAAAAATTAGCTCTGGCATTTAAAGTCCATCGGTGACAAGCAAAGCAGTAAGTAAATAAAAGATGTTTAGGGGAAAAAAAAGCCATCTCTCTGACATTTGGATCAGCCATTCCATGTTCATTCCTTTACTCAACATTTTCTAAAAGCAAAGATTTTGGCAATAGTTTTCTCAGTAGAGAAAAATGCCGGTAAATAAAATGCCAGCCTCTTTCATCAGAAAGATGACTTTCATTCTGTTTCTGATTATTTGGTGACCTAGGTATCTGGGTAAACTTTTTCATGAAAATATCTCTCCCCACCTCCCACCCTTCACCTCCAGCCCCAGGGGACTCCAAAGGAAAGAATCACACTCACAGGTGAGTGCAGCAAAGGGAGGGAATCACTGGTGAGAATTTAGAACTGAAAGCCAGCTCTCAGGCCAAATCCTTGTCATCTTGGTGGTATTAAACACTTCAAAATGAGAGTTGAAATTAGAGTGATCTTGGATTAGCAGAATCCCCAGAAGCCTGACAGAAGCAACTTAAATTCCCCCATGGAGAAATTCATCTCAGACCTCAAAGAATTCCAACAAATAGAACTCACCGCAGCCCATCCTCCTTCTGTCTCGTTTATAAAACGATGCTCAGCTTTAGCCACATTATAGTCCCATTTTCTCATCCCAGAACATGCTACATGCTTTGATTTGTCACCCATTGCAGAGGCAGCTCCTCTGACCTTCTAGTCACATCTATCACTTGACATGGGTGACTCCCATTTCTCCTTAAAGTCTTAACTTGAGCTGTGAAGCTGCTTTGAGTTCCTTAGACAAAGTCAATATTCTCTCTGTGCTCCAATTCTATTTAGTCAAATTTTGTATTTACAATTCAAATCTCCTCAGGCCCCACCAGTCCACGGTTATGAACGCCAACACCTCAACATGAATAGTTCAAATGTCACAGATTATTTGCTCCTTTACCATAGGTCTCACCCAAAGTCTCCCTTAGTTATTTCTGGGAACTTATTTATGGGTGTGATGTTATGTTATGCTGTGGCATGGCCTAGCAGGCGTCTGTTTACCTAACATTTGCTTTTCCATGTCCACGTGAATTGCCGTCCTCAAACCACTACCTCTAACATCTTTTGTCTTTGGCTGAGGATGGTATTTAAGGTGAGGACTTTGGCCATTTTGGTGAGTTATTCAGATTTCCTGGGTCTCTCCCATGTGTACATGTTATTAAACTTTTGTTTGATTTTTCCCTGTTAATCTGTTTCATGTCACTTTAATTCTTAGACCAGCCAAAGGAACCTAGAAGGATAGAGGAAGATCTCTTCCTTCGCAGCAGCCTCATTTTATCACCTGGTTCTGAAGCAGCATTGCTTCCATTCCCTGTAATTCACAGGGTTCTTTATGGATACTGCTCCTTCAACTACTACCTTGTTAAAAAAAACAAAATTCAACTGGTAAATTTGAAGATCCAGTTGGCTTATTAAACAATTCACGAATTTGGGCAGCATCTCATCTGGCCAGCTGAGAGATACTCGCAGGAGTTGTACAAAATGGAAGGTTTTTCCTTTGCTTATTTCTGAAAAAGAATTGTGCTTAGTGATTATTTTATTTTTTTAATAAGTTTTTAAAAATATAAATTTATTAATTTGCTTTTACTTTTGGCTGTGTTGGGTCTTCGTTGCTGCGCGCGGGCTTTCTCTAGTTGTGGCGGGGGGGGGGGGGGCGTCTTTTTTTTGGGGGCGGG
>NW_006776684.1:1471388-1486364 GCF_000442215.2 Lipotes vexillifer
GGGGGGGCTACTCTTTGTTGTGGTGCACGGGCTTCTTGCAGTGGCCTCTCTTGTTGCGGAGCACGGGCTCTAGGTGCACAGGCTCAGTAGCTATGGTGCAGGGGCTTAGTTGCTCTGCGGCATGTGGGATCTTCCCAGGCCGGGGATCAAACCGATGTCCCCTGCATTGGCAGGCAGATTCTTAACCACTGCACCACCTGGGAAGCCCCTATTTAGTGATTATTTTAGATGGTGATATTATAGCACTCATCCATGTGTAAATTATTTCACATAGGTAAGAGTTCTGACCTGTACCTATTATGGTTCTTATTGAAAACAAAACAGGATGTGCATTTCTATCATGTTATGAATATATTTCTACTTTATTTTGAAACATTTGCCAAACTAATCACTATAACACTGTATAACATTAAAAATGTTCAAGGACTGCTTAGAGTTAGAAGCAGACTACATCTCAAAATTCTAAATCAGCAGTAAGTGTTGTTGCTTGAATAAAGATAAATTATAATTTTATTTATTATTATTTTTTTTTTTTGCGGTACGCGGGCCTCTCACTGTTGTGGCCTCTCCCGTTGCGGAGCACAGGCTCCGGATGCGCAGGCTCAGCGGCCATGGCTCACGGGCCCAGCCGCTCCGCAGCACGTGGGATCCTACCAGACCGGGGCACGAACCCGCGTCCCCTGCATCGGCAGGCGGACTCTCAACCACTGCGCCACCAGGGAAGCCCAAATGATAATTTTTAGACTAATTTCCATAGTGTCCTGTTGGCATTAGCACTACCATTGTACCCTGCTGTATAATAAGCAATCTTAGACATTTATCAACTGTTGATACAAATGTTAGTCCTGTCAAATACAAATTGGCAGGTGCCATCTACCTCTACAAGGATTAAATCATGAGCTGCTGCAGCGGCTGACTTTCAATACCCCCCGAAAGGAGTTCAGGGTGGAGAGCAGAAATGAGGCATTCTGTGCTCTGGGAAAAACTGGCAGAACAGGTCTTCAGATAGACATTTTCAGGAGGTGATTTCATGAGCCCGATTCTTGTATCTCCTCATATCTAGAAAAGCACTAAAATCCTTCACGGTCACGTCTGCTCCTCATGACTAGCAGTACCATCACAAAACTAGCAGAAACTTTTTGCAAAAAAATATGTGCTTGTTTGCATATACTCCTGATTGACCAAAATCACATGTATACTGACCTTTCCCCCTACCGCTTTGGAGCAGTTTCTCAGAGCTATCTGAGATGCTATCTCCCGGGCTATAGTCCTCATTTTGCCCCAAATAAAACTTAACTCACAACTCTCACGTTATGCATTTTTTTTAAGCTGGCAGTCCCTAACCACTTTTTATGTCTTAAATTTTTGAAATTCAAGTGTAACTGCCATAACATAAAATAAACACTAGACTGTAAAAAAATAACATGAACAAAAAAAAACAAAATGGAAGGTTTTTATAAGCAGAAAGAGGGTGGGACAAGGAAGTTAAAAGAGTGGGTTTTTTCAGGCAAGGTGACCTTCCCTTAGGGGAAGGAAGGTGTGTGTGTGGGGGGGGGGGGCATGTCACCGGAGGGCGCAGAGCCCGCGGGGGCGCCTCCGCTGGGAGGCCATGCAGGGAGCCCTGGGAGCTGCACCTTGTGGGTGGGTGGGGTGGGGGGGGGGGGGGGTCTTGGGCAGATTAGCTCACCAGTGCTGACCAGGAAATTCCAGACTGATTGGTTTAAAATTCCACTCCTGGGAAGGGCTGCAACAGCAATTCCTTCTTGGTTTGCAGTTTTAGGGCAAGTGACTCAACCTTGAGCCTTTTGGTTCTTTTGTAAAGAAAGAAGAACAAAGAGCATCTCTAACCACCCACATGGCAAGAAACCAATCTCTCTGACTATAGCCAATGAGAACCTAGCAGCTGCAAATGGTGGTGTGGGTGAGCTTAGAAGCAGAACATTTGAGGTTGCTGACCGTCAACTGAGTGAGTTTGGAAGGGATCCTCCCCAAATACAGCCTTGAGATGACTGCAGCCATGGCTGATACCTTGACTGTAACCTCTGAGAGATCCAGAGCCAGAGGCTCCAGCTAGGCTGCAACCAGATTCTCAACCCACAGAAATTGTGAAGCAAATGGTTATAGTTCCATGCCCTTATGTTTTGGGGTAATTTATTACAAAGTAATAGGTAACTATTACAGAAATGGAAACTCTGACTTTAGCTGAACAAATATACTACCAGAATAAAGACTACATTTCTCAGCCTCCCTAATAGTTAGATATGGTCATGTGACTGAGCTGTAGCCAACAGAATGTGAGAGGTAACGCGTGAAGTTTTTAGACTGGGTCTTTGAAAAGCTATGCATGCTTCATACCCTCTTTCCTATTTCTCTATTTAATATGCAGAAAATTATGATAATGCAGAGCTACAAGATGGAAAAGCCTAGATTCCTGAATCACCATGTGGAGCAGGGCTACCCACTGACCAGGATCATCCATTTGACCTGTTACGTGAGTGAAAAATAAATTTCCATTGTATCTCAGTCATTACAATTTGAGGGTTTATTTGCTACCATAGATAACTATGCTAATTTACACTTTTATGTGAAAGGAAAATAAACTTTTCTCTGGAGTACATCACTAATATTTTGGGTGTCTGTCACATGAAGCCTAGCCTACATTCTTATCAATATGTATACCTTAAGAATTTTATTTTTAACCTAAATATTTATTCCACAGTCATTAAAGCCTTTCTTTTGAGTATGGTTCTTCTGACTGGAGTCCTAAGTAGTCTTTCTTGTATAGACTGTACCTCTAGTGCTTTGCATTGGATTTCCAGTTTCATTTTGTTCAAAGTGGAGACAAATAAAGACTCTTGCAAAGCAGACTGAATGCAGACTACTACTAGATTTGAAGGCTTTTAAACAATTCTCTAGTCTTCTCATCAGTGAATTCAGTACAGTTGCAGAATACAAAATTAATATACAGAAATCTGTTGCATCTCTATACACTAACAACGAACTACCAGAGAAAGAAATTAAGGAAACAATCCTATTTACAAGCACATCAAAAAGAATAAAACAGGGGCTTCCCTGGTGGCTCAGTGGTTGAGAGTCCGCCTGCCGATGCAGGGGACACGGGTTTGTGCCCCGGTCTGGGAAGATCCCACATGCCGCGGAGCAGTTGGGCCTGTGAGCCATGGCTGCTGAGCCTGTGCGTACGGAGCCTGTGCTCCACAATGGGAGAGGCCACAGCATTGAGAGGCCCGCGTACCGCAAGAAGAAAAAGAATAAAACATCTAGGAATAAATCTAATGAGGTAAAAGACCTGTACTTGGCAAACTATACAATGCTGATGAAAGAAGCTGAAGATGACACAAACAGATGGAAAGATATACTGTGTTCATGGATTAGAAGAATTAATATTGTAGTATTAATACTACTACTCAAGGTAATCTACAAATTCAATGCAATCCCTATCAAAATACTAATGGCATTTTTCAAAGAACTAGAACAAATAATTTTAAAATTCGTGTGGAAACACAAAAGACCCCAAATAGCCAAAACAATCTTGAGAAAAAAGAACAGAGCTGGAGGTATCATGCTCCTTGACGTCAGGCTATACCACAAAGCTACAGTAATCAAAACCATATAATACTGGCACAAAAACAGACACATAGATCAATGGAACGGAATAGAGAGCCCAGAAGTAAACCCACACACCAGTGGTCAATTAATACATGACAAAGGAGGAAGAACATACAATGGAGGAAAGACAGCCTCTTCAATAAGTGGTGCTGGGAAAACTGGACAGCTACATGTAAAAAAATGAAATTAGAGCATTCTCTAACACTATATACAAAAATAAACTCAAAATGGATTAAATCCCTAAATGTAAGACCAGAAACCATAAAACTCCTAGAAGAAAACATTGTTAGAACACTCTTTGACATAAATCGTAGCAATATTTTTTTGGATCTGTCTCCTAAGGCAAAGGAGACAAAAGCAGAAATAAACAAACGGGACCTAATTAAACTTAAAAGATTTTGCACAGCAAAGGAAACCATCAACAAAATGAAAAGAAAACCTCCTGAATGGGAGAAAATATTTGCAAATGATACAGCCAGTAAGGGGTTAATATCCAAAATATATATACAGCTCAAACAACTCAATATCAAAAAACAAACAACCCGGTTAAAAAAAGAACAGAAGACCCTGAATAGACATTTTTCCCAAAAAGGCATACAGATGGCCAACAGGCACATGAAAAGATGCTTAACATTGCTAATCATCAGAGAAATGCAAATCAAAACCACAGTGAGATATCACCTCACACCTTGTCAGAATGGCTATCATCAAAAAGACTACAAATAACAAATGTTGGCAAGGATGTAGAGAAAGGGAACACTTGTGCACTGCTGGCAGGAATGTAAATTGGTGCAGCTACTTGGAAACCAGTACAGAGGTTCCTCAAAAAACTAAAAATAGAACCACCATACCATCCAGCAATTCTACTCCTGGGTATAAATCTGAAGAAAACAAAAACACTAATTAGAAAAAAATATATGTATCCCAATGTTCACAGAAGCATTATTTACAACAGCCAAGATATGGAAGCAATCTAAGTGTCCATCAACAGATGAATGGATAAAGAAGATACGCACACACACACACATACACACACACACACACACATACACATACACACATACACATACACACACACATACACACACACACAATGGAATACTACTCAGCCATAAAAAAAAGAAATTTTCCCACTTGCAACAACATGGATGGACCTGAAAAAGACAAATATATGTTATCACTTATATATGGAATCTAAAAAATAAAACAAACTAGTGGATATCACAAAAAAGAAACAGACTGTTATAGGTAACAAACTAGTGGTTACCAATGGGGAGAAGAAAGAGGGGCAAGATAGCGGTATGGAATTAAGAGGTACAAACTACTATGTACAAAATAAAGAAGCTACAGGGATATATTGTACAGCACAGGTAATATAGCCAATATTTCTCATAACTTTAAATGGGGTATAATCTATAAAATTTTTGAATCGTCATGTTGTATACCTGAAGCTAATATAATAATATTGGGGCTCTTGCATGTTACCACTACACCAGCAGTGCTGATGTAAACCACTATAATATTATAAATCAACTGCATCTCAATTAAAAAAAAAAAGAATTGACACAAGGGTTAGAATTAGCAAACAAGAATATTAAAGTAGTCATTATAACTATAACACACACACACACACAAAAGAAAGGTAAAGTAGAGACATGGAAGATATACAGTGCTGCCCAACAGAATTTTCAATGATGATGGAAATGTTCGATTCCTACAGGATCCGGTATGATAGCCAAGAGCCACAAGTGGCCAGTGAGCCCTCGAAATCTGCCTAGTGCAACTGAGGAAATGAATTTGTTATTTTTTAACTTATTTAAATTTAACCACACATAGCTAGCCTCTACCATATTTGACATCACAACACTGGAAGGTCTAGGGAAAAAATATCATCATAGGGAGGCTCTCAGGGGAATAATGGTTCCTTTCCCTCTTAGATTAGGATGATTAAATCTTATCAAAACTAAGCTTGCACAACCAAAAGTAAACTTAATGTCACTGACTTTACTTCTTTACCAATCATTCTATCCATGTTTTTGTACTAAACAATTCTATACATATGCCTACTGCTCCTAATGTTACTGTAATTGTTGTTGCTGCCGCTGTTCGTCTTCCTTTACACCTTCTTCTTGGGCATAAGAGATACCACAGTGCAGAAATATGAGAAGCCATGGTACATATTATCCTAAGCATTCCAGAGCTTTCAATAAGCTCTGCAGTAGTACGTCACAGAGCATTGAGTACAAAGGTCTTTTCTTAGCAGGCATGCAAGAAATGCTTTTGACAATAAAAATCTAAGACAACACCTGAGAAAAAGATTGACTCAATAAGTAACTCTCTAGTTTCAGTTTCTAATTAGGCAAAAACAGTTCAGTCAAAACACGAAATTAAGGCATGCTCTCCACTGTGGACAACAGAAGTCAGAGGGAAAAAAAACGTACAAGAAATGTCTTCCTAATATGATGAGATATTTCGATACACAGAAGATATATGTTCTGTGTATCTGATGCTAAAAATTATGAGGCAGTAGAATTCCTATTATGGGAGATAATTTTTTTAAGGTCTAAATTTAGTTAATTTTAGTATTAATTTCTTGTCAACAGTTCTGGGTTACTCATAATTAATGTGATTCTATGCATATAATGTATTTATTTATTTTTTTAAATTGGAGTACAGTTGATGTACAATATTACATGTTATAGGTGTACAATATTGTGATTTGTGATTTTTAAAGGTTATACTTCATTTATAGTTATTATAAATATTGGCTGTATTCCTTGCATTGTACAATATATCCTTGTAGCTTATTTTATACATAATAGTTTATACCTCTCAATCCCCTACATGGGAGATCATTTTTATTTCATCAAAAAACCACTGTGGAATGTTTACCTTAACTATTAGTAAAGGAAATAGCAGTAGTACGATCAGAAAACCAACAAGTATTTTACTGAGGAGGGGGAGATAAATACTTACCGTAAAATTTAAACATGCCTGGATAATGTGACGAAGACACTTCTAAAATAGAGAAGGAAATAAATATACAACAAAATGCACATATCTTTAAAATTTTCTCTAGACTTTTATAACCACCTGACCCACACCCAATTCGATGTGTATTTTATTAGCATTCATCCTTATCTGGTCTTTCTGAAGCATTCTTCTTAGTTTTCATAGAAACAACAATTCTTTTTCTTGGCAGACTCAAATTTTATCAATTTATGTAATTTAATTTCCCAACCTTTCATAAATCTATTAATTTATGTAACATAATTTCCCAATTTTTCAAGAGAAGTCTTATTTTTTTTAATCTGAAGTTAATTCAAGTAAAGGGAATAAATATACTTGTAGACTAACCACGCAGGCGAGCTTTACCCTACAGCAATCACAAATCTGGAAACTTTGTACTAGGTAAACACCTTTAAACCACATTTTAATTTTCCCCAGAAATGAACGTAAAAATCTTAATCTCAAAAATTAAAGGATGAAATAAGAACAATAACAAAGGAAACAAAAGTGAAGAAATGTGAATTAGAAAGTAGGAGGTAATTTTACAATATATACAAATATCAAGCCATTATATTGTACATCTGAAACTAATATATGTTAATTTAAAAAAAGAAAGTAGGAGGCAAGCCACAGATATTTAAAACAATACTCATATAAAAGGTTTTCATGATTAGAGTCTAATAATTTCTCTCCTTACACTGCAGCACTTCAGATGATCCTATAAGGAAACAAATATTCTTTTCTAACGTTAGTCATCTCTCACTTTACGGGATTTTCTTCTATCACTCTAGCGGGAACAAAATCAAAGGACTTTCTTCGGATTTTCTTCTGACGGTCAAATTCACTAGAACTGTGGTTCCCAAACGTTATCAAACATGGATATCAATCCAGGGTTTGTTAAACCCAGCTTCCTGGGGTCCTCTCAGAATTTCTAATCTAGCAGGTCTGAGGTGGCTCCCAAGAACTTGTGTTTCCAGGAAACTCTAAATTTGTTGGACACTGCTGGTTGGACTTTGAGAACCACTCCTCTGAGACTTCCAGAAAGGTTTACTTACAAGTGTGACCACTGCAATTCGTATTTAGAAAAGCTAACAACGACAAAAATAAAAACCACACACGCGCGCAAAAGCAAACCTCTAGGAATCTACAGATACTCCCGTTTAGTCTGCATAGATGTGCTTTATCTGTACTATGAAAAGGTTTCTGGCATTTCAACACCTACCTAAACTGGTTCAGCCAAATTCTAGCCATTCAGTGTTATAGAAAAGAGCGGGCTGGGGTTGAGAAATACGTATTACCAAGTTGTCTAACAAGTATTTGCGCCTCCTTCTCTTAAGTAGAAAATGCTTTCAACGTGCATTTCAAAAGAGGTATCATCTAGTTCGCTCAAGGCAGAGCAAGGATTGTTTGCATAAATAACGTAAACCTGTTCAGTACAAGACTTTGAGCTGCACACACCAGCGCCAGTAAAAAAGCAAAGAAACAAATACAACCTGAAACTCCACCCTCCACCACCTTAGTACCTAAATCAGGTCCTCTCTTCCCTTCAGGTCCTGGGCACTAAGGGGGCGTGTCGGAGCGCGCGGCGCCCACGTGACCGCTGAGAGCCCCTCGCGGCCAAGTCACGCGATCCGCCGTCATATCGGCTTATGCCGCCGGCCTCTGATT
The DNA here is from genome assembly GCF_000442215.2 of Lipotes vexillifer. Classification (NCBI taxonomy): domain Eukaryota; kingdom Metazoa; phylum Chordata; class Mammalia; order Artiodactyla; family Lipotidae; genus Lipotes; species Lipotes vexillifer. The sequence goes on from NW_006776684.1 coordinate 1,479,693, forward strand.
GGTTGGCGGCGCCGGTCGCCCCGAGCGTGGGGTCAGGCTACGCCCTTCCAGACCTTGCCTGCTGGCTGACAGACGCGGTCCAGTAGCTGGAGCAGCTGGAGCCTCGCAGGAATCGAAACGGCAGTCGGCGGCGGGCCCTCTCTAGGTAGGCATGACAGGGGGGCGGGGAAAGGAGGGAATACACCTGAGCTGGAAGCGAGAGAAGAGGAGGAAAAGGGGGTGGAGAGACTAAGGCAAGACCCAGGTGGGGAAGTTGAGAGTGCGTCTGCCCCCTTCTTCAGCTTCCCGCAGGCGTTCGTTGACTGCCTCCTAGATGTAAGGCACTAGGCAGACTCGGGGGTTCTGTCTGCGAAACTTGACCTGAGGACTCCTGCGCTGACGGTTAGCAGAGACGGCCAGGTAGCCGGGTGTCCCGAAAACAACCGGCTAGGCGGCGACTGTGATGGGGAGCGTGCGGGGCGCAGGGCACGCGCGCTGGCCGGGGCTGGCGGGAGGCTGGTTGCCGCCAGAGACCTCCAGATTAGGGGCCTCTGCCCGGACAGAGGCGGGGTATGTCAGGGCACAGGGAGAGGTGAAAGAAACAGACATGTGGATGGGCCTGAAAAATATGAAATGTTTGATGTTGACTATTGGAGATCTCTTATCCAAGGCAAGTTTGTCCACTGAACACTAATAAAGCATTTTGCGACGGATTTCCCTCTGTTCTTGGGGGGATTTTTTTTTTTTTTCTTTCAAGCAGCAAAGGAATTAGGTTGAAGCAAGCCCCAGTTACTGCAGTGTAATTAGGATGGAGGGACAACAATCCACGGTTTGAGAATACAAGAGGGAAAGGGAAATAATCTATTAGTTTAGAATCCTAATAGGAAGAATCGTGTCTGCTAGCATCGCTGTGTAACAGCAGAGCAAATTTGGAGGTGGTATAGGAGATAGTTTCCAAACTGGAAAGTTTGTGGTAGCCAAACCACCTGTCTTTATATCACCTGTAGGTGATAATAACTTTATAACTACCTGTAGGTTACCTGTCTTTATATCACCATTGATTTTTTTTTCTTTTTAAGTTTCTAATGATAAGCACCTAAAAATAAATACATGACCCTTGCTCATTTACAGAGTGCTTTCCCATTCATTATGTAATATAATTAACATGGGATAATCAGAATTCCCCATCTGCATGCCTCCACCTAGATATTACAATGTAGTAGCTAGGAGAACAGGCTCTGGAATATACATCCCAGCTGTTACTTGTTATTTGTTATTGTTACATTAGTTAACAACTTATTTAAATATTCCTGCCTTCATTTTCCCTATCTTTAAAATGGGGGTTTTAGAAGTATCTACCTCATATAGTTGTGAGAATCAAGCGAGGTGATACATAAAAAGTGCTTTTTAAGTAATACCTGGTTTTCAATAAATGTTAGCTATTATACTAACAGTACATTATCTATACTTTTAAAGTAAAGCAGAATGACTCAAGTCATTTTAAGCCTAATTGTGTTTTGTTGATAACTATGTTTTAAGAAAAGGTTTCTTTGTTTCAGCCAAAGTAAAATAAACTAAGTTTCTATTTGTTAGGGGTACTTAACTTAGGGTCTGTAGAGCCCGTGACTTTAGTGGATATAAACCCCTTAAAATTATATGCAAAATGTGCTTCCCTGGTGGCGCAGTGGTTGAGAATCCACCTGCCCATGCAGGGGACACAGGTTCGAGCCCTGGTCCCAGAAGATCCCACATGCCATGGAGCAACTAAGCCCATGTGCCACAACTGCTGAGCCTGCGCTGTAGAGCCCACGAGCCACAACTACTGAGCCCACGCGCCTCAACTACTGAAGCCTGCACGCTCTAGGGCCTGCGTGCCGCAACTACTAAGCCCACATGCTGCAACTACTAAGCCCACATGCTGCAACTACTGAAGCCCGTGCACCTAGAACCTGTGCTCCACAACCACAACAAGAGAAGCCACCACATTGCAACACCCGAGCACTGCAACAAACAGTAGCCCCTGCTCACCACAACCAAAGAAAGCCCACGCGCAGCAACGAAGACCCAATGCAGCCAAAAAATTAAAAATAATTTTAAAAATTCTGTGCAGAAGTATGTGAGCTTGTAGAGTCACTGAGAATTTAAAAATTTAAGGAGCTGAAGAGATACTAATGAAGAAGCAGTAGAACTTGGTTCAAGTCCATGGATTTTGCAACAGCCAGGGAGTGACTGAATCCCTTCTCCAGCATTTATTTACTAGATGACTGGGAATTTTCTGTGTCCAGCGTTCTTATAAGACAAGAATAATACTAGCACCTGACTTTTAGGGTATATCTTGAGAGGGTTAAATGAGTTAATATTTACAATACCTCATATACGGTAAATATTGATATTAGAAATGAACAGTTATTTCTTTAAAACATCAAATGACATCCTTTTCTACTATAGGTTAAAGTGATTTTGGCCCAGCTTTGATTCCTGTAACAGTAGTAATAATAGCTCCTATTTGTTGATGAGCTTCCCCGTGTCAGATAGTACCACACCACTATGTACTTCGTTTCTAAATCTTAGAACAATTCTATAAAGTAGATATGCTTTCTCCATTTCACAGATGTGGGTTTGAATATAAACTTCAAAATCGAATTGCAGTTTTGAGATCGTAATTGTTAGTGATTTCAAACTTTTTTTATGTTAGATGTCAGAAATTACAGCAATATATTTGTGAATACCTAATTACTACATCCCACAAATAGAATTAATTGAAACCAAAATCTGAAAAGACTTAAAAACAGGTTTCATCTCACAGTATCTCAACTGCCTCCAGATGGACAGAGGTTCATTCCCTCCTCCCTTCTAGGTGCTGGTTTACTGTCATAGCAGTTATGTACAGGGCATATGCAGATCAACACAACTCGCATGGTCTTCAGTTAAAAGCAAAATTAAAGAGTTTTTTTTATAATTAAGGACTGAGATCTTATTAAAGTTTTCACTTACATCGGATATTAAAGGTTGAATAAAGAAGATTCATGGTTAACGTTTGAGTTATTTTTGGCTACACGGTGCTGTCTCAAATACTATATGGAATTATAGCGGTTGGCACTATAGGTAACATGCAAGACTAGTTCACCAACTCTTACCAACCTTTAGTGGTATAGCAACATTCTTTTGAATTGTTGGGTTCTTCTTCATTGTTTATGTTTCTGGTATTACTTTATGTACTTGACCTGCTGCTCCATCCTTTATGGCTTCAACTGTTGCGATACTACTAGGCTCCCTTTTGAACTTCAGATTCATATTTGCATGTAGTCTGCTGCTTTTGCCTAGGAGCCCAGATGAGCCACAGCAATTAGACTTAAGACCCAAACTAGGGAATTCCCTGGTGGCACAGTGGTTAAGAATCCACCTGCCAATGCGTGGGACACGGGTTCGAGCCCTGGTCAGGGAAGATCCCACAGGCTGCAGAGCAACTAAGCCTGTGCTCCACAGCTACTGAGCCCACGTGCCACAACTGTTGAAGCCCACGCACCTGGAGCCCCTGCTCCACAACAGGAGAAGCCACCGCAATGAGAAGCCCGTGCACCACAATGAAGAGTAGCCCCTGCTCGCCGCAACTAAAGAAAGCCTGCATGCAGCAACGAAGACCCAACTCAGCCAAAATAAGTTAATTAATTAAAATTTTTTTTAAAAGACCCAAACTGAACCCATCATTCCTCACACCCCCAAAGTCCCTGTTGCACCCAAGTCTGCTAGCTCCACAGTATTCCTAATTTTGATTATCATAGCATCACCATCCATTCAGGCAAGGTAAAATCTCACAATCAACATAAATTTCTTTCTTTTTTTTTTAATTGAAGTATAGTTGATTTACAATGTTTTGTTAGTTTCTGGTGTACAGCAAAGTGATTTAGTTATACATATGTATATTCTTTTTCATATTCTTTTCCATTATGGTTTATTACAGGATATTGACTATAATTCCCTGTGCTATACAGTAGGAGCTTGTTGTTTATCCATTCTATATATAATAGTTTGCATCTGCTAGCTACCAAATTCCCACTAGATTTTTTCTTCTTTCACACTCCAGTATCTAATCAGTTATCAAGTCCTATGGGTTATCTTACTTGCCAAGTCTCTGATGAATGTGTCTATTCTCACAGCTATTGCCTGAGGTCAGGTGGTCATCTTCTCTAGGTTAGTCTACCTCAGGAGCAGCCTAGTCTCCCTATTTCTAATCAGTACGATATATTCCTAATGGGCCACATCCTTTGAACCATGAATGGACCGTGACCTTTCCATGCCTTTGCAGTTGTTATTTCTACTTGAAATAGCTATTCCTAACCTTTTTTTTTTTTTTTCTGGTCATGTCCTTCAAAGCCCAAATCAATATTCTTCACTATACAGCCTTCTGTTGTAAGCTGAGGTAGTTGTGTTGTCTTTTCTGATTTCACACAATTTGCATATATATACCTTTATTAGCACTTGTCATATTGATGTAACTATTCATTTCTGTAGTTGCCTAACCTTGTAACGTGTGTTTAGACTATATCTTTTTAATCTTTGTATGCTCATCACCTAGTGCGGTACTTGATACTTAATTGTTGTTTGAGTGAATTAGCAATATATGATGAAGGGTGTATGTCAATATCTGCATTAGTTGATTAAAAATTTCTTTCCATGTCAATGTGAGAAACAATGCTTGCAACTCATATCACAAACAAGGGGCTAAACACCCTAATAAATAAAGAGCTTCTAGAATTTGATTTTAAGAGACTAAAAACCCAGTGGCAATTTTCAGACTGGTTTTTTGTTATCGTTGTTGTTGTTCAAAAGTTTTAATTATAGATGAGAGGTGTTTGGAATACAGGACACATTTCCCACTACAAACAGTGCAGTGAAGGAGGAGAAAGTAGATCATAAATGATAGAGTCAGTGGTCAGCTCACAGAAGCTGACCATGAAGTTGTTGAACTAGATTCAGGATCATGAATATAGAATCGACTAAAGTTTTTCAGAGTTTAAGCATCTGGAACAGGAGTTGGCAAACTTTCCTTTTAAAGGGCTAGATAATAAACGTTTTAGGCTTTGTGAGCCATGCTGTCTATTGCTGTGACTCAGCCTCGACTTTGTAGTACAGAGAAGCAGCCATAGACAGCATAGACACATCTGGACATAGCTGTGTTCCAACAAAGCTTCTTTACAGAAACAGGCCCTAGGTTCGGCCCGTGGGCCACAGTTTGCCAGCCCCTGACTGGGGTGGGGAGGAGAGGGAGGTGAGGAATAAACGTATTCTATTTGTCACTGCCAAGAATACATCTCCCTTTGTTCTGTCAATGAGAGTTAGGGTTAGTCACGAGAATAGATAGTCCCTGACTCTTTGGTTACAGTCACAGAATAGATACCTTGTAGGGAATTCATCTTAAGTCTCAGCATTGAAGCAAAAATCTCTGAAATGTGAGTCCTTTTAGTAGAAAGATGCTGCTGAAACTTGCAGCTGAAGGAGTAAACCATTTGCCTGAGTACCTAGTGCCCTGTGTTCCACATCTTTACTATTTGCCATGTTTACTCTTGCCATGTCCTATGGCAATAGGACATAGTGGAAGAGAACACTAAGGTGCAATTAGATCTGGACTTATGCCACCTTTCAGCTTGACCTTGGAGAAGAAACTTCATGGGCCTCAGTTTCTCTAACTGAACTTCAGTGTTGCTATGTATTATATCAAGAGACTGAACTAGAGATGACATTGAAGATCCTTCTGACTCTAGAGATGGCATTTAGTGAATTCTGGTAGCAGCAGACTTGTACTACATATACTTATGAAGGCAGGAACTTCATATATAGTTTTTCTGAAAATTTTTTGCTTTGAGAAATGTCAACATGGGTAAATAATTGTTGTACATGTTTATCCTTTAGGGGCTAAGATGGATCTTGTACTCAATGCTGCAGATTATTATTTTTTTACACCATACGTATATCCAGCCACATGGCCAGAGGACAGCATCTTCCGACAAGCTGCCAGTCTCCTGATTATAACAAATCTCGGTGCTTATATCCTTTATTTCTTATTCGCAACGCTGAGTTATTATTTTGTCTATGATCATTCATTAATGAAACACCCACAATTTTTAAAGGTAAGTGATTTTCTTACCTATTTTTTAATTATTACAGTAAAAATAACAATATGTATTTGTGAGATTTTCAGATTAAACTGGTTTTAATCTTTTTAGAGTTTCTGAAAACAGTCCCAAATGGGTTAGATATTTTTGGAAAGGCTAATCCCCTCTCTCTTTTAATTTAACAGATAAGTAAGTTGTGATTTTTTTTTTTAAGTTTTTGTTGAGGTGGGTTTTTTTTTAATCTATTTATTTTTGGCTGTGTTGGGTCTTCGTTGCTGTGCACAGGCTTTCTCTAGTTGCAGTGAGCGGGGGCTACTGTTAGTTGCGGTGCACTGGCTTCTCATTGTGGTGGCTTCTCTTGTTGCGGAGCACGGGCTCTAGGTGCGCAGGCTTCAGTAGTTGTGGCACATGGGCTCAGTAGTTGTGGCTTGCGGGCTTTAGAGCTCAGGCTCAGTAGTTGTGGCTCACGGGCTTAGTTGCTCCGCGGCGTGTGGGATCTTCCCGGACCAGGGCTCGAACCCGTGTCCCCTTTATTGGCAGGCGGATTCTTAACCACTGCGCCACCAGGGAAGCCCCTTCT